>NC_142935.1:21847977-21865477 GCF_046866305.1 Octopus bimaculoides
TATATATATATTTATTTATTTATTTATTTATGTGTTTCAGCCAAGTGGCTGCGGTCATGCTGGTGCACCACCGTGATTTTCACGTTCTTCGCATGGCTCTTCTCATATATATATATATATATATATATATATATATATATATATATATATATATATATATATATATATACATATATATATATGTGTGTGTGTGTGTGTGTGTGTGTGTGTGTAGTAAAAGAAGAGTCAGTCAAACTCATTTCAGTCCAATTTTGGGATGTAATCAACAACTGAGCATATTCTTTTTCTCTCTACAGAAACATTGCTGGTGAAGCCTCGACAACAAAGTACTTAGTAATCTGATAGCCCGATTTGCATATATGACGCATTCTTCAGAATTAATTTGATTAATGTATTCGGTGTACTTTAACAATGTTTTGATTTAATGCCATCTATATTATAAAACTAGAACTATAGATACATAGAGAACCCTATGTATGTATAGAAAGATGTAAATAACTTATATTTCTATACAATATTTTCGCGGGCCAAGTGAGAGAGAGAGAGTGGGGCAGACAGATAGAGAGGGAGAGAGTAAAGAAAGTAAGGAACAAATAAGAAGGAAAGAAACAGTGAGGGGTGAGCCAGATTTAACAAAGCAATGTTAACGCACCAGTAATATATTATTTATGTACAGTCTACAAAGATATCCCCTACATTTGCGGCTAAGTATATTATATGTGGCTCTGATTCCACTGTATTTCATTATTTATAATTTTCCGTCAGAAGTTCGCTTCATTATTCTTCTTATAATACTTATTTATTTATTTATATGTTTATTTCTGGCGCCAGACGCTTCTTTCTGCACATTTTGCGAACATCAGAGAGCTTATCCCATTGACTTATTTTGATTTAACACCATAGACTTCAGCAGCTAGAATACCCGTTCTCCAACCACCAGCCCAATAACTCACCTACTGTTATGTTTGCACAACTACGATTCCTAAGCTTTAACTAGAGCCTACTTCCATTGTCCAAAAATACCGGAAGTGAATCATTCGGCAATGGATAAATAAAGAGAACTATCTTGATAAATGTGTTTCACCGCCCGTTTCTCAGTTTGTGCATGTATACTTTATTACTTCTCTATGTATATCTATGCATAGATCTCCGTATAACTGTTATGAATGCATGTTGTCTACTTGTTCTATGCCTGCATGTGCGCTAAGTACGTTATGTGCGCTTTCGTTTGCATCTGTAAATTTTATGTGTACAGACGTTCCTGTATTTATGTGTCCTTAATTTAGTGTGTATGTTTGGATTTTATGCACGTAGTACTTTCTATGTGTACATTTGAATTTGTATATCTGCGTAAATTTTTTTTTTTTTTTTTTTTTTGTAACTACCAGGATTTGCATGAGTGTATATGCGTAGTTTACCACAGTGGTCATTTGCATATATGCATGAGTTTAACATTTGTATGTATGTTTGTATTTCTCTGTATTAATCAATGCGTATATTCATGGATATGTATAAACATTCTATGTGCGTACTCTTATGCATATATATATATATATGGAAGTGCGAGCATTTGTGTAAATATTGTGTATGCGATTTCTTCTATGAGTGTATCTGTGCATGTGTTTATAAGTGTAGGTATACTTTATAATCCTTTGCATTTGTCGAGCGTTTTTGGTATATATATACACACACATACACACAGAAAGAGAGAAATAAAAATAGATAGATAGATAGATAGATAGATAGATAGATAGATAGATAGATAGATAGATAGATAGGCAGTCTTATATATATTTTATGTGCCTTTGTATTTAAAGCGTTTCCATCTAGATAATACTATGCATCCATGTAATGTGTATGTATTCCTGTGTACATGCGTAGTTATACGTGTTATATCCATGTGTGTACAAATGTGTGTGCTTGTGCATGATGGCCGTGTGTGTGTGTCTGTAGTTCATTCAACTTGCTAGTTTGTGTGTGAGCTTGACTACGTTTGTCTGTTTATGTATGTCTACTAAGTGATAACGCATAGTTATGTGTGTATATGCGCGCATAATGATGGTGTGAACTTTATACATGTCAAACTATTCGTACATAGCCTACTCCATATCAATATGAGTGTGTATATATATATATATATATATATATATATATATATATATATATATATATATATATATATATATATATATATATACACAAACACACACACACGCATACATACATAGGAAGATAGACTGATAAATATAGATATACATATACATACATATATGTATAATATACATACGCATAAATATATAAATGTATACATACAAACATATATATATATATATATATATACACAAATACAATATGTATACTAAATATATGTACATATGTATTTATGTATATATATATATATATATGTCTGTATATATATATATATATATATATATATATATATATATATATATGCATCTACCTATCTATCTATATATATATATACATCTATCTATCTATATATATATTATATATATATATATACATATATATATATATATACATACATATATACATATATACATATATATATATATATATATATATATATATATATATATATATATATATATATATATATATATATATATATATATATATATATATATATACATATAAATAAATTTTATATGTTCATGTATGTGTGTGTCTGCGTTTCTACTATATTTAACAGAAGGAGTAGACCAACCACATCAACAAAGAACGGAATAATAGAGAAACCATAAATTTATATCGGAACCTTTTAACATTCTAAAAGGACCAATCACCATTCTCTTTTGTTTTTGGATTGAATTCCTCTTCTTTGTCTTTCTTTTGTTTCATTTCGGTTTTGAAGAACTTTTACGATTTGGCTTGTTTGGCGATACAAAAATACCACTCTTAGATAAAATACGTACGCAAACACAAAACACGCACACACACACACACACACGCATGCACACACACATGCATACACACACACTCATGCATACACATATAATGTTTGTATACATATGTACGCTTAAAACACTAATACACGCATACGTTCTCAACGAATTCCCATAAACATTGAATCAACGCTGATCACAATTGTTTATATTTATGCATACTTGTAAATGTGTCTCTGCGTGTGTGTGCATGAGATTGCGTGTATATGCATAGTAATGCGTGTGTTTGTGTGGATGTGTGTGGGTGTGTATATGCGTGCGTGTGTACGTGTACGTGTGTGTGTGTGTGTGTGTATGTGTTTACTCGCTTGCAGCGCCATACAAACACCCTCTCGCTCACACGAACACACATATACACACATGCATACACTTAAATACATTGCAAATTCTACACGAAAAGCACTTAAAATACGACAACGAATACACACGTACGCACACGCACACATACACACACATACACACATACACACACATTCACATAGGCATTAATTTCGACATCACATCAATAATATAAAACCTCATACGAAGCTGAATCAATGCAATACACATTTAGAGATACATCCACTGATAAACACATGTGTACATATACACACACAAATACACACACACACGCATACACACACAGGCATGCATATACCACACATACATACATACATACATACATACAAAGAAATGCATACATACACTGAAATACGTATATCTCGAATTCTCTGTGTTTTCTCAATGTCGAGGAGGTTTTCAATGTTTCTTCCGAGATGTTACTGATGTTTCGGTTTTTCATTCCTATTCTTTCCGATACTTGACGTGACTCATTGGACATGGAATCGACACACAGACCGTTTGGAGATGATATTTGTTCCAGAAGTCTTTGTGCAATTTTTCCTCTCTTCCGTTCGTTTTTACTTCAGTATATATATATCTATAGTGGTAGTTGTGTGTACATGTATGTATGTATGTATGTATGCATATATATATGTATGTGTGTGTTTTATATGTGTGTGTTTGTGCATTTCTCTCTGTGTGGGTGGGGGTATTTATATATAATTCTTAAACAAGAATATTGTTGAAATTGTTACTGTCAATAATATTCGTGTTTAAGAATAATAATCTATCCTCTACAAACGTATAGAGTATCCACCCCACCACACACATACATACATACATACATACATACATACATACATACATACATACATACATAGCTACATACATACATACATACATACATACTTGGTCTCGGCATATATCTAAATCTTGTACGACTCTCTTATTCTTTCGTTCTTTCTTTCTATCAGCCCCTTCACACTTACTTCGTTCTTTCCACTCTTCTTTCTTTCGTTCCCCCTCTCTCACATTTCCTGGCTTTCTCTTCATTCTCACCTTCCCTCTTCTTTCACTTCACTCTCTCCCTTTTTTTCTCATCCCTCCCTAATTCTTCTGTCCCTCTGCCTCTATCTCTCTTCTCTCTCCCCACGTGACCGGTGATCGGCCATGCCTGACCTTTCTTTCTTGGTTAGACTACCATCCGTGCAACATCTATATTCCTCCCCAAGCCTGTCATCTTTTATGTCCCTGCCGTAAGGCTTCACTTTCACACACGCCAGCTTAATTTAATTCGTTCTTAGTCGAAAGACACCTGTTGTTATGTCCTGTTATTTGTATTTGCATTTGTGTACCATTTCTCCGTTTCTTTTTTTTTTTCGTCTTTGTTTTCGTATACATTCGCTGCTTTCTTCCAAGGAATCTAATGTTCTTAGCTTAGTTTTTCCTTGGGGCTTGCCAGATTGGAGCAATCTCGAGTATAACCAGCCGAAATTGCAAAGATAATCTGGAACTCGACTGAGGAAAGAAAACTTCGAATGACCCGTCCTTGTTTTCTGGCATTTTGGATCGACGTTAAGCCGCTGCCGCCTTGTTTGTTTTAGGTAGAGGCGGTCTACATCACTGTTTATGTGGAAATTGTGTGTGCTTCGGATCTCATCAAGCGTCCAGTCAAGCAGTCAAATGTTGATATGAGTACTGGTACTGTAGACATATTGCGGGCCACTGTTTTATCAAATGCAGAGTTCTGAGATTCAAATTTTCTTTACGTATGTATGTACGTATATATATATGTATATATGTATGTATGTACACACGTACGTTTCTATACGTATGTTCGTATATATACATGCATACATACATACATGAATACATACATACATACATACATGCATACATACATACATACATACATACATACATACATACATACATACATACATACGTACGTACGGGTGTCAATATATAACGACGTTTCTATATCGAGTGATAATTCGATTTCCGCCATCCATATTTGATATGTGAAAACTCTAGATTTGTGTAACTGCTGAATATTTCAATTTTACTGTATTTTAATATATTCTATCATATTTCATTTTATTTATAACTCTTTTTTTTTTTTATTTGCTGTTCTCATATTCTTTCTGTTCATTGCTAATTCTTTTGCAGGATAAAATATCTTCTTATATTCTGAATGGTTTATTTCATTGCCATCTTCATCCATGTATAAATACATTCATACGTACTCACATACATGTGTGTGTGTGCGTGTGTGCGTGCGTGTATCCAGTTGTATACAAATGAAAGAACTTACGAACACACAGTCCCTTGACTTACGGGATCATACTTTTTATACATAGCTCCGACTTGTCGCTACGAATATATGATGAGATCGATTTTTAAGCTGTGCATGTCATTCTCTGAATGTCGAATCGTATTTTATTGCCGTTAATCCACCGAGAGATTACACAATATGTTGAGTCAAATGCTTCTAAAGTAACTTAGGTGATGGGAATAAATATGTGAAGAAAGGAGTAAATAAATAAATCAATGGATAAATAAATAAATAAATGGACTCTGCTTCAAATCCTTAAAAATCAAGCCTGAATCCATTTGTTTAAATCTCCCCCGGCGGTTTCTGTTCAATCATTTGTTATTCCAACGTTTGTTGTTATTGCTCTAGTTGTTGTTTTGTTATTGTTGTTTATATTGCTAATGTTGTCGTTGTTTTAACTCCAGGTTGATTTCGAATCAGTATAACCAGGCTGCTTTTTTCAAGACGCCATTCTATGATTAGGGGTAATTTAACTCCTATCTCTAATAGGGCAACTGACCATATAAAACCTAATTCATTTACGGTGATTGTGATTGCTCATATTCCTGGTGTAGTTGTCGAACCACAAGTCGGTCAGACATACAACCAAACACACATACAATGAAAGACATTGCAAGCGTGCTTATCAACCTCCGCCTCAGCGAAAGCGGAGGAATTGTTTTCAGTTGTGTTTGTTTGTTCATGAACAAGATATCTTAAGAACGCTGGATGGACTCAGATGAAACTTTCAGGGATGTTTGGCCTCGTGAGCGGCAGGAACTGATTAGATTTTGGGATCGATCCGGTACCGGACAAGGATTCTGGATTATTTTTCGGGGTTTTATTTTTGTTTCCTTTTTTTACTTAATTTTTGAGTGCGTTCGGGTTCATTTTTAGTATTCTCATTTATGAGAGCAGTCGGGTTTATTTCAGATATTGTTTTCTGCTCTAGGCGTAAGGGTCGGCGGAAACGTTGGAAAGGATGACGGAAACCAATACGATGGACGAGGTGGTTATGCATGAAAGGCGAAAATGTTTCAGTGATGGATATCATGAACAATATGAACATTTGTAAGGGGCTTGTTGCCTCATATATGAGAACAATGTTTTCGGGGATCAAGCAATCGGAGGGCGTTGCTGTTTCCCCCCATTTATTCATTATTATCACTTTCATTACACATACCATTATGTCTTTGTCCAGCCCGCAGCTTCTTTCTTTTTCCCTTTACTTCTATGTAAGGCCGTCATGGCCAATAAAATGAAATAAAGAAGCTTCCCTCCCAACCACATGGTTCCGGGTTCAGTCCCACTGAGTGCACCTTGGGCAAGTGTTATCTACTCTAGCCTCGGGCTGACCAAAGCCTTGTGAGTGGATTTGGTTGAAGGAAACTTAAAGAAGCCCATTGTATATATATATATATATATATATATATATATATATATATATATATATATATATATATATATATATTTGTGTGTCTGTGTTTGTCCCACCCACCATCGCTTGACAACCAATATTGTTGTTTACGTCCACGTAACGTAGCGGTTCGGCAAAAGAGACCCATAGGATAAGTATTAGGCTTACAAAGGCTTACGATATTTGTTTCAACACACGGTTTCACATTGGGAATCTTGCAAAACAAAAATATAATCGGAAAGACGAATTTTATAATGTATTCCTAGATGCTTCGAACAATTATGGTATTGTCAAAGTGTAACCATCAGCTGCAGCGTCATAGATTCCTATTGAGCTTTTGGTTTCGTTTTCTGGTAAAAAGTCCTTTTTTTAGAAAGAAGTGTGTCATGGTGTCTCGTTTTGTTTTTGTCCCCATAAATCTGAGTATTATAGCTATACATTATACTTCATCACTACAACCACGACCATCCTTCTCCTACTTCTCTTATTTCTTCTCTCCTTTTTCTCCTTATCCTCCTCATCTTCATAATCAACTTGTTTATCATTATCATCGTCAACTTATCTACCACCACCACTTCGTGATCATTATCATTATTTATCTGGATCGTTAGTCTATACTATGAACTCCAGTAATTGGCTAGGACTTATTTTACCAATCCAAAAAGGATAAAAATAAAGTTGACCTTGCAGAGATTTGAACTCAGAACGTAAAGAGCCGCAAAAATAACATAACTTAGTTTATCCGCTGCTGTAATGATTCTCCTTGGAGAGACAATAATTTTCCCAGCGATATTGTCACTCTTGTATGAATGTTTTATTTGTTATTGTGTTGGTCGACGGTAAGGTGGAAATTAGTTAACGTTTTATTCACGTGTTCGAATTCCTATTGGCATCATCTTATCTATATTCAAACTTGAGAATTCTAAAACTTAAGTAGTTTTATTCTAATTATTATACGTGATAACACGCTCGTGGAATGATATTAGGATCTAGTTTATAACCAATTTCTTTCAACAATAATCAAAAAGTTTTTATTAAAAGCTACACTGAACCAAAGAAGTGAAATACATTTTATGAATTTCGACGTTCATGTATCGACCGTGTACTGGTACATCCGTTTGCCTACCCCTATACTGTCAACAAACGAACATCGAAAACAAACAAACAGGTTGGTGTACAAGCGCCCGGATGGCAAGTTACCTGGTGTCTAACTACTATGCCGTATGTACAGTATTCGCGAAACGGTTCGATCTGTCAGCACTAGAAGCATCTCCTGACAAAACGTCTATTCTGCTTCATACTATAAATTCTCTTCAATAAAGATAACGTTTGTTAATCTCCTCCATAGCGGATTCCCTTTTAACAGAGATGATACTGAATAATTAATTTTAGGAAGGATCCAGCGCGTTTTCTATTCCCATGCTGAAATCCCTTATGGTATAACAATTTCTAAGATCCATCCGTCTTGAATTCCCCGGGGCCTTTCTTAAGCTGTCCATGAATTAATATATTTTCTTGGTTACTAAATGAGTATTCTCTCTTTCACATTATACTCAGCATTCTGTTCTCCCAGAATTTAAAATTTGAACATGCAATTCTTCATTATTTACTACACATTTCTCAAATAACTAATTTACTATCGAACAAAATATCTGACAATGTAACCAGGAACATGTTTTAAAATGTCATTCATTTTCTTATAAATGTATCTGTAGTCTTATATAATAATAAAATATTTCTATGTTAATCGTATCAGCAAATGTTATCGAATAGTGCACACCTGCAAATGCTGTTGGAATTAATAAATTATTCTACTGTCGAGTTTGTTATAACACTTTTAGTCAATACCATATATATATATATATATATATATATATATATATATATATATATAAAGACACATGTATACACACATATGTAGACAGGCATACGCCTACACACCCATATATATATTTATTTATACGTAGAGAGAGAGAGAGAGAGAGAGAGAGAGAGAGAGAGAGAGAGAGAGAGAGAGAGAGAGAGAGGGAGGGAGAGGGAGAGGGAGGGAGAGGGAGGGAGAGGGAGAGGGGGGGAGAGGGAGGGAGAGGGAGGGAGAGGGAGGGAGAGGGAGAGAGAGAGAAAAAGCAATCTATATATCTTGCTTAACGTGGATATTCTTTAAGAACGCCATAAAACTGCGGTGTTGATTTTTAGAATACACTTCATATACAAGTATAGAGCTAAAAAAACACAGAAGTATGAGTAATGGAATAAAAATGACAAGTAATGGTGACGGAACAGCTACACCACGTGAATTCTACGTATGTCCCTGTCATCACCAACAGTTATCTACTGTCACCGCACGCTAACCAAGTTTGGTCTCTAGCGATATATAGAAAAACAGTTACTAATCAGTCACTGGTGTCTCAAATAGCTGGATAAAAATTAGTCATCAGCGTTGCAAGTAGTGTAAGAACCGAATTGCAATCTGTATATTCTACTAAACGTTGATGCAAAAAGGTTATAATTCTGAAGTAATCGTCTTACAACAGGAATCTGTATTTATCTATTTCGATGTAAGTAGTATTGAGTAAACACAACTGATGAGATGGAATTGCCGGTGAAACTAACTAATTAAGTTATTTTTCAAGTTTTAGAGGAGTCATGGTGGTTTATACACAGAGTTTCTATGCATGATGAGAATAACTGCATGATTGTTTAGAATGTACTTGTTCATTTATTCAGAAAATTGGTAACAAGCATGCGATTTTGTATAATCCAAAGTTCTAAAAAGTAACCATAGTCTCTCAAGATCGAAAAATTGCTTTTCTCATGCCTCCACATATCCGGTCAATATATACAAGCACACACACACACACACACACACACACACACACACACACACACACACACACACACAAACATACACATATACATATACATGTACATATAGATATACATATACAGATATATATATACATGTATGTATGTATATATATATATATATATCTGTATATGTATATCTATCTATATATATATATATATATATATATATATATATATTACATACACAAATAAGAGGAATGACCAGCAAAAGTGGACTCCTATATGCTAGAAATAGATGCCGAATCATTTAACCACGAAGAATATGTTCTCGGTAAAATTTCAGCGAGACGACAGACTGTAAAAGGGCAAGACAAATGAAAAAAATACTAAATAAAAAAACGATTAACATACGTACCAATGGTTTCACCTGTTAATACTTACATAAGTAAATATCTGCAGGATCATCAGCGTAGTCTGTCGATTTATAAAATATAATTTCCAGAACTAGACAAAGAACCCGGAACCATGTGGTTGGTAAGCAAGCTACTTAGCACACAGCCACAACCCCTTCCCCATTCTTATTAGTTAGTCACGTCCTTCCAGGTCTTTCTTTTGCTTTCTTTATTCTTACTTCTACCTGTTCTTATATTTCTTTCGGTCTTTGTCAGTATCACCGTTCCTCTTATCCTTTTCTCACCCCCTTCTCTTTCACCTCTCGTCCTGCTTCTCTTTCATTTGTCTGTCTCTATCACCCTGTCTCTCTTGTGCTCTGTCTGCCTGTCTCTCTCTCTGTCTCTCTCTCTCTCTCTCTCTCTCTCTCTCTCTCTCTCTCTCTCTCTCTCTCTCTCTCTCTAGTCCGGCATCATAACTTCCCACCACTCCCCCACTTGTGCACTTTTAAAAGTGATCGATGGATTACTGTTACCATAGCAGACATTAACTAGAAACAAAAGCAACAATTCTTGGTTTGTACTATTGTCACTATTATTGCTGCTGCAGCTGCCACTGTTGCTGCTGCCACTGTTGCTGCTGCCGTTGCTACGGCAATTGTTGTTCTTTTTGTTGTTTATCCATAAGTCAGATCGATCGTAATCCAACCGAGACCATATCGTCTTTTCTCTTCTTTTCCCTTAGTGTATCTCCGACACATTATCCAATGTTTAGTGCCCTTTTTCCTAACGATGGTTCAATGGTTTGATATGTGGAAGACTTGGCTACCATTTCTAGCATATTAAATGAGTACAAAGAGACTCCTTCATTGGCTTCGGTTTCTGTTTCTTTTCTCGTTTCAATTTCTATTGTTATCTTCGTTGTTGCTGCTGCTGCTGTTGTTGTTGTGGTTGTTGTTGTTGTTGGTGGTGGTGGTGGTGGTGTTGGTGGTGGTGGTGGTGGTGTTGGTGGTGGTGGTGGTGGTGTTGGTGGTGGTGGTGGTGGTCATCGTCGTCGTCGTCCTCGTCTTCGTCGTGGTGGCGGTGGTCGTGGTCATGGTGGTATGAAATTTTATATTGTGTATATAAATTTATTGTTGCCGCTACAGACATAGTTCTTGATTTTATTGCTCTTATTGATATTTTGTTGGTGTTTAACCCCTGCCCGTCTTTGATCGAAATGACCCATCATCAAATATAAACTATTCATAATCGTCTGGTCGTTTCTTTCAAATTTTGAATATCCAAAAAAAAAAACTCCATTAATCATTGCATTTTCTCTTCATTTCATCTGAACAGTTGGATGTGATTTGATATACATTTAGCAGTCGTTTCTTGCAGGTCGAGTGATCTAATATTGAAGCTGTTATTATTATCGTTACTACAGTTGGTGGAGGCGCAATGGCCCAGTGGTTAGGGCAGCGGACTCGCGGTCATAGGATCGCGGTTTCGATTCTCAGACCGGGCGTTGTGAGTGTTTATTGAGCGAAAACACCTAAAGCTCCACGAGGCTCCGGCAGGGGATGGTGGCGAACCCTGCTGTACTATCTCACCACAACTTTCTCTCACTCTTTCTTCCTGTTTCTGTTGTGCCTGTAATTCAAAGGGTCAGCCTTGTCACAGTGTGTCACACTGAATATCCCCGAGAACTACGTTAAGGGTACACGTGTCTGTGGAGAGCTCAGCCGCTTGCATGTTAATTTCACGAGCAGGCTGTTCCATTGATCGGATCAACTGGAGCCCTCGACGTCGTAAGCGACGGAGTGCCATCAAAAAAACTACAGTTGATTGTACTGTCGGTGTTTGTTGCTGTTCAAATTTTGCATGTTAAAAAGGCGACGAGGAAACAGAACAGACACCGTGCTGAGCAATATTTGGCACTTGAAAACTGAAAGAAGCCCATCTTATATATTTGTAAAGAATAAAAAGTTTAGAAAGGTATAACAATGCACTATAGAACAAAAAATGGACTATATACCTGTTGTAACTTGGTTATCCGATGATATTTCGGAATTAGAATTCCTTCTTATTTGCTGGAGTCTATATACCTATGTGTGTGTGTCTGCGTTTGTCACATCCCCCTCCATCATCACTTGACTAAAACAATTCATATCTCACTGGGAGCAAAAGTTGTATTTCGTGTCTTAAGGTTGTGAGTTGAAATTCCGCCGAGGTTGACTTTGCTTTTCATCGTGGTCGATAAAATAAGTAACAGCTGAGCACTGATGTCGATCAAATACCCCGAAATTGCTGGCCTTGAGCTGAAATTTGAAACTATATTATATGCTAAAGCAGCGAGCTAGCAAAATTGTCAGCACGCTGGGCAAAATGCTCGGTGGCATTTTCGATTTTTCGATGTTGATAAAATAAGTACCATTTAAGTCCTGGAATCGATGTAATTAACTAGCTTGTCCCTCAATATTTTTGTCCTTGCGCCTGCAGTAGAAAATTATAGCGGTTTGAAATTTAGGTACAAGGTCTGAAATTACTGGTGAGCGGAAATGTCGACTACGTTGACTCCAACTCAGCAGGTTCATATTTTATCAATTCCGAAAGAAAGTAAGTCAAAGTTGACCTCGGTGGCATTTGAACTCAGAATATAGAAACGGACGAAACACCGCTAAGCATTTTGCCCGGCGTGCAAACGATTCTTTTCTACTCTAGGCACAAGGCACGAAATTTTGGGGGAGGGAGGCAGTCGATTAGATTGACTACGCAACTGATACTTAATTTATCGACCCCGAAAGGATGAAAGGCAAAGTCGACCTCGACGGAATTTGAACTCAAAACGTAAAGAAGACGAAATACCTATTTCTTTATTGCCCACAAGGGGCTAAACATAGAGGGGACAAACAAGGACAGACAAACGGATTAAGTCGATTACATCGACCCCAGTGCGTAAATGGTACTTAATTTATCGACCTCCGAAAGGATGAAAGGCAAAGTCGACCTCGACGGAATTTGAACTCAGAACGTAAAGAAGACGAAATACCTATTTCTTTATTGCCCACAAGAGGCTAAACATAGAGGGCACAAACAAGGACAGACAAACGGATTAAGTCGATTACATCGACCCCAGTGCGTAACTGGTACTTAATTTATCGACCCCGAAAGGATGAAAGGCAAAGTCGACCTCGACGGAATTTGAACTCAGAACGTAAAGACAGACGAAATACCTATTTCTTTATTGCCCACAAGGGGCTAAACATAGATGGCACAAACAAGGACAGACAAACGGATTAAGTCGATTACATCGACCCCAGTGCGTAACTGGTACTTAATTTATCGACCCCGAAAGGATGAAAGGCAAAGTCGACCTCGACGGAATTTGAGCTCAGAACGTAAAGAAGACGAAATACCTATTTCTTTATTGCCCACAAGGGGCTAAACATAGAGGGGACAAACAAGGACAGACAAACGGATTAAGTCGATTACATCGACCCCAGTGCGTAAATGGTACTTAATTTATCGACATCCGAAAGGATGAAAGGCAAAGTCGACCTCGGCGGAATTTGAACTCAGAACGTAAAGAAGACGAAATACCTATTTCTTTATTGCCCACAAGGGGCTAAACATAGAGGGCACAAACAAGGACAGACAAACGGATTAAGTCGATTACATCGACCCCAGTGCGTAAATGGTACTTAATTTATCGACCTCCGAAAGGATGAAAGGCAAAGTCGACCTCGGTGGAATTTGAACTCAGACCGTAACGGCAGACGAATACCGATCAGCACTTCGCTCGGCGTGCTAACGATTCTGCCAGCTCTCCATCTTGTAGAAGCAAATTATATTACATATTGTTAATGCTGTTGTTGTTATTGCAGCCGTTGTTGATATGGATGTAGTAGTTGTTGTTAGTGTTCTACGTAGTGCGTATATTGCCACTCTTGCTTCTGGTGAAGTTATATTTGTTGTAGCTGTTGTTGTTGTTGTTTTTTATATTGATTGTTTCATTGTTTCTACTGAAGTTATTCGTGGAGGGATTGTTGTTGATATTGTTGTTATTGTTGATGCTGTTTTTGTGGCTGTTGTTGATGTTGCTGCTGCTGTTGCTCTTACTAATGTCGCTATTGAGACTTGGATGTGTTTAATGGTAATGGAGTATGTCATGAATGTGAGAAGTGTTCTGATGATTGCTGGTAACAATGGCGCTGGCTGCAGCAATGTGTTTTAAAGATGGTGGTGGAGGTTGTGGTGGTAGTGGTTACGACGATCATCATGATCGTGATTATGATCATGCTGATGATAATGACGATGACGACGATGATGATGATGATGTTGATTGATAATAAGGAGTGGCTGTGTGGTAATTAGCTTGCTTACTAACCACATGGTTCTGGGTTCAGTCCCACTGCGTGGCACCTTGGGCGAGTGTCTTCTACTATAGCTTCGGGCCGACCAAAGCCTTGTGAGTGGATTTGGTAGACGGAAAACTGAAAGAAGCCCGTCGTATATATATGTATGTGTGTAGGTGTGGGTGTGTGTGCATGTTTGTGTGTCTGTGTTTGTCCCCCCAACATCGCTTGACAACCGATGCTGGCGTGTTTACGTCCCCGTAACTTAGCGGTTCGTCAAAAGAGACTGGTAGAATAAGTACTAGGCTTCCAAAGAATAAGTCCTGGTGTCGATTTGCTCGACTAAAGGCGGTGCTCTAGCATGGCCCCAGTCAAATGATTGAAACAAGTAAAAGAGTAAAAAAAAAAAGAGTATAATAATGACGACAACAACGTTAATGATGATGATGATGATGATGATGAGGAGGAGGAGGAGGAGGAGGAGGAGGGAGGGAGGGGAGGGGAGGGGAAGGGAGGAGGAGGATGGGGGAGGGGGGAGGGGAGGGGGGAAGGGGGGGGAAGGGGAGGAGGAAGAAACACTGGTTATCGTTGTCATTTTTTAACCCTTGGTGAGCCCAGATTGAGCAGATCTTTGATCAAAGGAATGCTAACCATGAACACGTCGTCCATCTCTCGGACATTATGTAGGTAGGACACCATTCCATCTATTTCCAGAGACTGTAGGATGTAATTTGTGTAAAATTTGATTACTACTTCCTGCGGCTAGATTGACCGTTTAATGAATCCCCTTGACAGTTCAATAATGATACCGTACCGTGGCTGAAGATGGCGCCTCAGTTGACATTGTGACAAGAGGGAGGTAATTCTTGTGACAATCTATATGGTGATTTTGAAGTTTGATGACATTATATATATACATATATATATATAAATATACATATATATATATATATATATATATATATATATATATATATATATATATATATATATATATATATATATATATATACATATATATATGAACGTAAACAAACAAACGAAGTTTGCTTTCAGAAGCTTTGAGGTGTCTTAGAAAGTTAAGGAAGTGATTTTAAATCCTCAAACGCAGGATAATGCTAATAATATAGCCTGAACAGGATAAACTACCCCTATTTTGCAGAAAAAGTGTAGGCGGCCAGCCATGAGACTCGAACTCACACCTCGTGATTACGCGTATATATATAAATACATTATGTTCTTGTAATTGTTTCAGTTATTAAACTGTGGACATACTGGGGAACTGCCTTGAAGATTTTTGTCAAATAAATTGGCCCTAGAACTCTTTTTAAAGCTTGCTAATTATTCTTGTTGTCTCTTTTTGTCGAACCGCTATTTATGAGGACGTGAACGAAAAAAAAACTAATACCGGTTGTCAACCAGTGGTGGGGAATAAGGAGATAGACAGACACACCGAAACACACACACACACACACACACACACACTCCAATATGTGTGTGTGTGTATATATTTATATATATATATAAAACAAATAATAAATGAGTATATGCATATATAGGTACAGATATGTGCATACCTACGTCTACCTGTATATATAGGTGCATATCTGGGTACAGGACATTGCAAACAAAACGTAGACAAAAAAATAATAATAACCAGTGTACAGAACACACACAGGCCACAGAGAGAACATTTTCCTTCATCAGCTACCCCCATTCTAACACAGGCGTTTCGAAGAGTTGGACAGGACGCATCGTTAAAACGGCTCTTCCCATGGACCGCAAATTAAATTTGCATACACAAATTAAACCTGTGCCATGGAGGAATGTAGTAGCGGACAAAAAAAAAAAGACAGGAAAACAAACGGAAAAGGCTATGCGGCCAGACGTGAAAAATTATGTGTATATGAACGCTATATATATATATATATATATATATATATATATATATATATATATATATCTTTCAGTTTCCGTCTATCAATTTCACTGACATTATTTCATCGGGTCAGGGCTATAGACGAAGACAATCGCCCAAGGTAGTGAGAGACTGAACTCGTAACCATGTGGTTGAGAACCAAACATCTTACCACACAGCCACATCAGAATATATGTGTGCGTGCTTGCGCGCGTGCGTATTTGTCAGTGACAGTAAGGTAGAGAAGTGTATAAAAGATTAAGAACCTTCCACTAATCAGCGAAAACCAAATTCAGCTACATCGTCATTCCTGTTCTCTCTTGCCTGGTAATGTGATGATATAAATATGGACCAAGGGAGACAGAGGTGGGATCGATGATATCGAAACATCGGTGTGAGTGTTAGTGCTGCTGCTTCTAATGGCGTTGCTGCTGTCACTGCTGATTGTTTGTCACTAATAGCTCCATTGTTTCCAACGCTATTTTGAAATAATTCAGTCACTTAGGCTGCTTGCCACGTAGTTAAGACTTTAAGGGAGTGGCTGTGTGTGTGTGTGATGTATCGCTTTGCCTAAAATGATATATGTCTCTGTTTCTATAGACACCGGCAATATTTGACCCCACTTCCCCTTCATGTACAGAGGAAAGAAGGAGGAGTAGATGAAAGGGGAAGAAAAGAGAAGGGGAGAAGAAGGAGTAATAATTGAGTAACTCAAACTTATTATTTTACTGGTATTTATTGTAGGTGCTTCCTTGGCTTGCAGAATGATTTATTGACTTCAGTCAGTCAATCTATCTATTTATCTATCTATCTATCCATCTATCCATCCATCTATCTATTCTTCAAACGTATGTTCGTATACTCTTTTACTTGTTTCAGTCATTTGACTGTGGCCACGCTGGAGCACCGCCTTTAGTCGAGCAAATCGACCCCAGGACTTATTCTTTGGAAGCCTAGTACGTATTCTATCGGTCTATTTTGCCGAACCGCTAAGTTACGGGGACGTAAACACACCACCATCGGTTGTCAA
>NC_142935.1:21870477-21872977 GCF_046866305.1 Octopus bimaculoides
ATATTTGCGAAAAGATGGATGTCTGTAGTAAGAATGCTACTGGTAAATTGGATCGGACTAGTATAGCCGGTCGAGAGGAAAAAGGAAGGAATAAAAAAGAGAAATAATACTAATAGAAAACCGGCAGGTCAATTAGACCCAGATTGTTATTATTGTCAACTTCCTAATGGGAAATCATTATAAATTTTTAAACGTTCATCATTATTCATTTTTTCGATTTTCTATTTCGCATCCGATTGCACTGTTAAAGCTAACGAACTCATCGTATTTTATGCTTTGCACGTCTTGTATATTGTCCCCTTTGTGTAGCGCCTAGTTACACAGTTCGTGTGTTGATAATTCAAAGCTAGAGTTTAAAGTTTACGGTTCGAGTTAGCGTGTTGGATTGTTGGTTCTTAAAAGATTGTTGTTACCTTCCGTGTGGTTACTGCCGTTTGTTCCAATTATAGGATCTTTTTTAAAACGGGGGCCACATTTTTCATTAACGAAACACTTTGAAACTTGGAACACTGGTAGAATGTGTCATATAAAACATCTTTTTCTCTTAGTCTTCTTTAAAAAAAAAAGAAATCCATAAGTTATTCCATGTTAAAGTTGTCGTATTTCTGTAATTTCAACCAATCACTGACGTCCATTCAGCCGATATACATTAAGTGCCGACTACATAAACAAACGATTCTGAAACAATTAACCTTAACCCTAACCCTAACCGTAGGGTTAGGGTTAGGGTTAGGGTTAGGGTTAAAGCAAATTTAAAATGAAAAAAGCAAATAAAACGAAGGTATGGAGATTAAATACGCTTTACATCGCTTAATCAGCCAAAGGAGTAAATGTAAACAACTGAATACTTGTCAGTGATTGGTTGAAATTATCGAAATAAGACAATTTTTTACATGAAATAAATTCGAATACAAAAATATTTTTCTGTTCTATAACACAAAATAGATAAGTATACGAAGTTTGAAAGTCTTTCCGTACCAAAAACACTACGTAAAACATTAATGAAAAATGTGGCCCCCGTTTTAAAAAAGATCCCAATTATATTGTAATTACACTGTTGCAGTCTGTTCGTTTATCCACAAGGATGTAACACCTGGCGACGAGGATCGTTCGACACTCACATTGTTTATTTGACAATTTCTGCGTCATGGAAAACCTATTAGCTGCAGTAGTACTGCTTCAAGGTGGAGGCGCAATAGCCCAGTGGTTAGGGAAGCGGATTCGTGGTCATAGGATCGCGGTTTCGATTCCCAGACCGGGCGTTGTGCGTGTTTATTGAGCAAAAACACCTAAAGCTCCACGAAGCTCCGGCAGGGGATGGTGGCGAAACCTGCTGTACTCTTTCACCACAACTTTCTCTCACTCTTACTTGCTGTTTCTGTTGTGCCTGTAATTCAAAGGGGCCAGCCTTGTCACAGTTTGTGTCACGCTGAATCTCCCCGAGAACTACATTAAGGGTGCACGTGTCTGTGGAGTGCTCAGCCACTTGCACGTTAATTTCCTGAGCAGGCTGTTCCGTTGATTGGATCAACTGGAACCATCGTCGTCGTAAGCGACGGAGTGCCAACAACAACAACTGCTTCAAGAGAATCAACGGGATCGACTACAGGAGTTGCAAAAACAAATACTACAACAACAATTAATTGAGTTACAGTCGGCAAAGACCGAAAATCCAGTAAGCTCGATTACACCAGATGGCGTGACAAACGCAGTTTCTGATTTCAATCCAAAGGAAGGTATACCAAATCCACTCACAAGGCTTTGGTTGGCCCGAGGCTATACTAGAAGACACTTACCCAAGGTGCTATGCAGTGGTACTGAACCCAGAACCATGTGCGGTTGGGAAGCAAGCTACTTACCACACAGTCACTCCCCTATGTCTAGCGATATTCAAGAAAGCATACAACTCAGTTTGTTTTTCTTCTTTTTTTTTCCGCATTACTTAGGCAGAGAACTAATTATAATGTTCATTAACTTTTTCACGACCTCTCATCTTATACCATTGTGAGGAAACAAGGAAGTTATCGTTTAACCTGGAGAAAAGGCTCCAAATATTGCAATAGTGGTTTCCTCTTAAAGTAGTCAAGGAAAACAGTTTCTTTTTTATTAAAGTACTCATCGAGAATGTGATGGTGGCGGCGATTGCAGCGGCTTTGGCTATTGTGGAGGTGGTTGCACTGGCGGTGACGCGACGGTGCTGATGGCGGCGGTGACGTGGCGGTGCTGGTGGCGGCGGTGGTAATGGCAGCGGTGCTGGTGGCGGCAGTGCTAGTGGCGACGGTGGTGCTGGTGGTGGCGGCGGTGCTGGTGGTGGCGGTGGTGCTGGTGACGGCGGTGCTGGTGGCGGCGGTGCTGGTGGCGACGGTGGTGGTGGTGGCGGTGCTAGTGGCGGCCGTGATGGTGGCGGCGGTGCTAGTGGCGGCGGTGCTAGTAACGACGGTGCTAGTGGTGGTGGTGCTGATGGCGGCGGCGGCGGTGCTGGCGGCGGCGGTGCTGGCGG
>NC_142935.1:21877977-21900477 GCF_046866305.1 Octopus bimaculoides
TTGAAATTTTACTCTTCAATTTACAGCTTTTTAGCCGACACACGAAACAAATCTCAACTTACAAACATAGAATATTATTAGAAAATAAAAATATATTTTATGTATTTTATTTTCAAATGGGTTGTAATTTATTGCCCTTACCACACACATACATTTCTATCCAGTATATTGGCATGTTTCTTCTCATCATTTCAACCAATTATTTTCTATTTTTACCTAGACTCTAGATCGTAGAGAGAAAACGGTTTCCATCTACAAGGTGAGTCAAAAGTAGCAACCAATTCCTGCTTTAGCGTTGATATGTATGACTTCCCAACTGGGAGACACATGAACGATGTCATAAATAACAGTACCGCCGATAGTTGTTGTTCACAAACAACGGCAGTAATTTTATTCAAGGGAAAAGATCCCATTACACCGCCACAACGTGTTGTTGACAAACCACAGCAGTAATTGTTTTCACCTCAATAGACGTCAGTGATTGGTTGAAATTACCGAAATACGACAACTTTTAACATGAAATAACTTCGAATATAAAATTTTTCTCTGTTCTCTAAGACAAAATATACAAGTATACGAAGTGTTAAAGTGTTTCGGTAGAAAACACACTAAATAAAAACTAAATAAAAATTGGTGTCCGCCAAATCTGAAAGATCCGAAAGGAGTATCTATATTATTGTCATCAAGTACTACAGAATATTTACATGAGCAACAGTTATTGTTTCTTATAAAATTTTATGAATGTCACTTTGTAACAATACATCGAACCATGTACAAAGTAATAACTAATATACTCGTAACTGAGATTCTAACGTCAGCCACAATTCTCACTACATATACATATTTGCTTAAACTTCAGATATTTGTTTAAACATAGGTTTAATTATTGTCACACCATTAATTATCGTTATTTAACTATTGAATTATTCCTTACAAATTTCTGTTATCCCACCAAATTATTAAACTTCCGAAAACTTATATTACAATTCATTGCGATTTACATAAAATTATACAATTTACGATAAATTCAGATTAAAATCTAAATTTTTACTTTGCATTCACCACCGCTAATTGGATTGATTCCATGATACGCAACAATCATTCATATTATACAATCTTGTACACCTACTGATCTAAAAGTGTAACATCGCTTTTCAATTTTTGCTATTCAATTTTCAAACTTTTAATTCATTTGAATGTTATAATAATTTATATTGGGTTGTATTCCATTATATTTACTTTTGCATAGTTCCTTTCACTAAATTTATGTAAACATTCCAAATTTCTATAAGTCACAACAGCCAATTTGCGCACGTACAGTATTTCTCATACGACTTAACCATACAAAAGGATATTGTTATTCGTTCATGTAAATTCAGTATTCAGTCATTGCACGTTTTATAACTGTATAGACATTTGTGTGTGGAGGCGTAATGGCCCAGTGGTTAGGGCAGCGGACTCGTGGTAATAGGATCGCGGTTTCGATTCCCAGACCGAGCGTTGTGAGTGTTTATTGAACGAAAACACCTTAAGCTCCATGAGGCTCCGGCAGGAGATGGTGGCGAACCCTGCTGTACTCTTTCACCACAACTTTCTCTCACTCTTTCTTCCTGTTTCTGTTGTACCTGTAATTCAAAGGGCCAGCCTTGTCACATTGTGTGTCACGCTGAATATCCCGAGAACTACATTAAGGGTACACGTGTCTGTGGAGTGCTCAGCCACTTGCACGTTAATTTCACGAGCAGGCTGTTCTGTCGATCGGATCAACTGGAATCCTCGTCGTCGTAACCGGCGGAGTGCCAACCATATATATATATATATATATATATATATATATATATATATATCCGTCTGTCTCTCTATCTATCAACCTGAGTATTTATTTGTGTTTGTTTGTCCCCTCTCCTTCTCTGTCTATCTGTCTGTCTGTCTCTCTTTACTCGTTTTCTTCTTTTCCACATGTTTTATATTTTATGTTCATAGGCCGGTTTGTATTTTGCTTTGGTAGGAATTTTTGAGGAATATGTTCGTGTTTTACTCACATTTTTCATTAATTTCCATGTTATTCACGTTTTTTTTTTTTTTCACAGTCTTCGTGTTTTACCCAATTTGCATGTCTTCCTCTACATTTGTGTTATACACATTTTTCAGGTTTTATTCATTTCTGCATTTTGCATTTATTTTTACGATACATTCTTAATTTTTATTTTTCAAATATATCTTAAGTTTTCAAACATTTTTCTAGAATATCATTATTAATTTCTGAGAGGTGTTGTCACTAATGTTGCATCTGACAATGCACTTCTTCTTCTTCCTTTTCTTCTTCTTCTTCTTCTTCTTCTTCTTCTTCTTCTTCTTCTTCTTCTTCTTCTTCTTCTTCTTCTTTTACTACTACTACTACTGCTACTGCTGCTGCTGCTTTCTTTATCCCACCTTTTTCTTGTTTCTTTCTTGCTTTTTGTTCTACTTCTTTATTTTCTTTCTTTCCTCTTCTCTTCCTCCTACTCCTACTTCTTCTTTCTCTTATTCTCTTCTGCCTTTTCTTCTCTGTCATCTTCTCGATACCCCACCACCACCACTATAATGCTACTCCACTACTCGCTATCAGAGATGCACATGTCGTCAGCCACCAAGGAACATGCGCAACTGGTTAAGGTCAAACAACTGACAAGCAAATCTGTGGTATTGTGCAGATAATTTGCTGTAGCCCATCTGTTATTCCAAGACAAAACAATGTACATGATAACACTTCCAATCAATTAAGATCAGAAGCCATGAGAGCCACTGCCTGGTACTACATCAGGGAATTCATTGTTGTTTTTACTGTTGGTATTGTTGTTGTTGTTGTTATTATTATTATTATTATTATTATTATTATTATTATTATTATTATTATTATTATTATTGTAGAGGCGCAATGGCCCAGTGGTTAGGGCAGCGGACTCGCGGTCATTGGATCGCGGTTTCGGTTCCGGTCTGGGACTCGAAACCGCGATCCTATGACCGCGAGTCCGCTGCCCTAACGACTGGACCATTACGCCTCCACCACTTAGTAGTATGAACCATTTAAAGGACCAGCGAAGCCGATGTGTTGTCTCAACCACGGAACATTTACTTCTAGTCAAGGTTCCCATTTTGGATAATTTTGCTGCTAGAGAACATCCTCTACAGCCTTTCACCAAATTTTCGATTTCTTTGTTCATCTTTCGCCACTACATTAACTTTTTCATCCTTGAAATACTTGGCTGTCCGATGTGAAATTCTCTCAACCTTTTCTTTTGTAGTGTTTCCGGTATGACCATTCTCTGTGCATACATCAGTTACGCCATTACATGTTGAGTGTATATTACCGTCTTTCTTTTTTTTTTTTTTCGTTTGACCTCGAAAAGCTACATTGCATTCAAATTTAGCGAAAATATATGTTTTTCCTGTAACACCATGTGCTACCTTTTTACATTTAATTAAATTTGGCTTACTGACATATTTCTAAGTTTTTTTCGTTCTCAGTTCAAAGTCTACCGAGGTCGACTTTACCTTTCATCGTTTCGGAGTTGTTAAATTAAGTACCAGTAAAACACTGGAGTCGATGTAATCGACTCATCCCCTCCACAAAAATGGTTGCCCTTGTGGCAAAATTTGAAATCAATAATGATTATTATTATTCTTTGTTGCTCTACTGATACTTTGATGTCGAAGCTACAATGGATGAAGTCGATGCAGTTTTGCAATAACTTGTGGAAACTGTTTTCTTTGCTTTGCTGTTGTGATTACTTTTTGTTGCAGTAACTGCATCCGTTGTTGCTGCTGCAATTTCCTTCTCTCTCTCTCTCTCTCTCTCTCCCTCTCTCTCTCTCTCTCTCTCTCTCTCTCTCTCTCTCTCTCTCTCTCTCTCTCCTTTTGAGGCTGTTGCATTTGTAATTTCTAAAATTCCTGTTACTGTTGTCGGTGTTGATATTTTCCCGCTTAGTAACGGTACTACAGTGGCGTTCTGATTGGTGCTGTTGCAGTTGTCGGTATTGGTTTGTAAAGGTAGTTATTACTGTTTCTTTTGTTTTTACGCTATTTTTATTGTTGCAGTTGTTGTTGTTGTTGTTGTTGCTGCTGTTGTTGTTGTTTTCATTGTTGTTGCTATAGTTACTGTTTTACAGTTTTATTTTATATTTCCTTACATTTAATAAAATTTCTTCATTTCTTCATTTTTGTTAGAAATTTTTCTTTACAAATTTTATAATATAAAATAATAATACCACTACAATGGTTACTACTGCTACTGCTGTATGATGATGATGACGATATTTTTACTACCACCACCACCACCACCACCAACATCATCATCATCATCATCATCATCATCATCACTATTATTATTACTTTCTTATTATTGTTTTGTTTTTATTTTTGTTATTGTTATTATTATCATTATTATTAGTAGTATTATTATAACAACAGCCACAATAATTATTATAATATTAGTGATGTTTTAACAATTAGAAGTGATTTTTTAAAATTATCTTTTACTTGTTTCTTCTTTTTTCTTCTTTGTACATAATGATGATGATGATGATGATGATGATTATCATCACCATCGTTATCATCCCTGTCGTCGGCATCTCCATCATCATCATCATCATCATCATCATCATCATTTCCATTTCTGGCAGAAGGCCAATACCAATTCTAACACCTTCTTAGAATTTTTTTTCCTAATTGTATATATTATTTCTATTTTATATTTTACTGGGAAATGCCACGTTTGAGCAGATGTTTAGAGTTTTAATTAATACCGTTTTAGAAACAAAACAAGCTGTTTTCTTTAATGAGCGTGAAATTTCGAAAAGCGTTGTTTCGCTACTCTTTTCACTGTTTTCAATTTTCATTTAACCTTATATTATTTGTTTTCTTTTGATTTTAATGATATGATGGTATGATTATTCTAATTGTAGTTGCATAATTCTAAGTGGAATATTATTAAAATCTAAGAAAATTTGGGGTTGTCGTTTGCCCCAAGGCATGCAGATTGATTGAAATTTACGAAAACTTTAGTTTTATATACGATTCACAGAACGAGAAATTGAGAACTGAGGGATTTACATTTGCATTGAAAAAAAACGTTAAAAATGATGAGTGAAATACAAAGCTGATATCAATAAGAATGTATTCAGTATTAACATCTTACATGACCGATTTGTATATTATATATATATATATATATATATATATATATATATATATATATATATATATATATATATATACATATATATCTGTCTGTCTGTCTATCTGTCTGTTTGTCTGTATGTATGTCTGTATGTATGTCTGTCTGTCTGTCTGTCTGTCTGTATGTATGTATGTAAGGAGCGCTTTTCACACAGTTTCCGTCTACAAAATTCCTTTCCTATTGGTCGAGTCAGGTTTATAGTTGAAAATACCTACCTATGGGGGATGTTCTTTGAGAGTGAAACCTAAGCCACGTTGTTGCAAGCGAACTTCTTATATTTTTATCATTTTATTTTCATATATCCGGTTGGTCAGAAAGTCCGTTCGATTTTTTGAAAGGAATTAAAACGCACGTTTTAAACACAAAGCGATTTATTCAATCAGTGATATAATTACTGTTTCCCGCCTGTATCTTGTACTATTTTGTGGGCAGATCCCTTATTCCCTCTTCATAGAATTTTTATGCCTTTAATTTGGTGATATTGGTGTACTGGCAAAGAATTATTCCTGATGAACTTTTACATCTTCAGCTTTGAAGATCTGTCAACTAAATGAATTTTGAAGAAACAAAAACATATGGAAATTTGAAAGTACAAAGTTCGGCAAATATGAAAAGTGCGGAAAAAAATCTCAACCAAACCCCAGCAACTTCTACAGCGTTTGCAAAATATGAGCAGGCTGGCATGGTCATGATGAAAGACAATGATTAGCAAGTTCTGGACGCTTCTAGAATACTGCTGCGTTTAATTTGTCCAGCTGGTCACAGTTCATTTCCGAATTGCTGGTCATGTCTGAGGGAAGAAACTCGTAAAAGACAACACACTTCCAATATCACCAAATTAAAGACATAACATTCTTCGGGTGAAGTCCTGCTCTGGAGATTGTTTATGGTGGCACACCGCGCTAACCCCATGATCGTTTACGCTTCACATTGTACAAGATCCATTTTTCTGTTACCATTCTCTTCAAAACGGATTGTTTACGTCACGTTTCTTCAACGAATCGCAGGCGGTAATTCGCTGGTCGAGATTAACCTCATTCAATTCATGTGATACTCAGACATCGAGCCTGCTGACGTAACCAAGTTGATGTATATAGGTTTCAACACTCGATACAGAAATCTGGAAAATATCTATGACCATCCTGGTCGTATAATAGGGCCGGTTTCGACGAATTGCTTCATTTTGTCGCTGTTAATCTCAGTTGGCCGGACAGAGCGAGATGCCTCTTCAACCGACAAATTTTCCAATCAAAATCTTTAAAAACACTTCTAGCATACTTTCCTGTTGGTTTCTGCCACTTTCTTGATATTTTGAATTTAAGAAATACATGATGTATTGATAATGTTCGTTTTGGTTCTCCATTTTCAGGGTGATTTCAAACACACAAAATACAACTTGTTTTGTCACAAGTTCGCATCAGAGTACATTGAAGTGTCAATTATCAAACGAGTGGACAAGCACAGTGGACAGACTGAAGTCAGCTACTTATTACTGTGTCTGAAATTTAGTGTCCAAGGTTACAGGAACTTTTTGACCAACACACAGCTATCAATAGTTATCAGTTATAACTTAGCAGACATTCCAAATTATAAATATAGAAACAACGAGGAGATCAATAAAAGAAATTATTGAAAATATTAAAATGTTAAAAGGTCAGTGAAGGTGTCTTGCCATCTTATTTCTATTGGTTAAAATCAGGGTAAGGTGAAAAATGTTCAGAATAAGTGAATGTGTATGACGAAGCGTGAATACGCAAATATTATCCGCTTGCCGTTTCAAGTTTAAACGTGCCATAGTGAGCAAAATAGCTTGTTAAAAGCAACAGAAAATAAATTGCTGTATATATTGCTTTGAATACCATTTAGCTGAATGTTTCTAGATTAGATTATACATAGTAAATTATGTTAGTGCATAGAATTTTTATGTTTTAATCGAGCTATTAGCTTCTTTACAATTTTAATTTTAAAATATAAGTAACCTTTTAAATTATCATATAATCTCTGCGAGATAATATGATTATCACACAAGTACATATATGTGTACGTATGAGTGAGTGTTCGTCTGTGGTGTACTTGAACTTATAGCTTATCTCTCGTGGATTCGTATAACATGAATTATTCAACATATTTTTGATTTCAAAATATATATTTGGACCAGATAATTAGAATATCATTGATTTGATTGTATACGCCTAACAGAGGTCAAAACTGATGGCAGAGTAGAAGAAGCGCTTAGATTTTTATGAAATAACCCTTTACCTGTCAAAAGCATTTTCACAAGTTTGTCCTACCACGCATGCTTGATTTTAAGTAGTTTTTGTCTAATATATTCTGAGTAATGTAAAGCTTTCCTTTAAATAACTCCCAAGTTACTCTGGCGGATGAAGAAAATTGGGAGTACGTATCACATATGATTCATCGATGCTAAGAAAATATGTTCTGCGAATCACATATGAAACGCAAGTCAGGCAAAGTTTTAAAAGAAGAAAAACAAAACAAAATTAACAATGGCAGTGATAAACTCAAAAGGGCTGCAAGTCAGATGGTGTATAGGAGTGAGTAGCAATGAACTTTTGCATCAAGATTTCATATAATATAGACGTTAATATATATATATATATATATATATATATATATATATATATATATATATATATATATATATATATATATATATATATATATATATTACAATTAAAAGGGTAAAGGATTATCAATTTATTAATTTATGTCGCTCGGTCAAGCATGCACAATTTCCTAGCATCGTCGAATTTGCAACTGGAATATCATACTGATGAGGTAATGAAGAATTTTCCTTCTAAACCAGAAACGCGTATATGATTAACTACGACTAGTTTGGTTCGTTTATTCTTTTCTTCTTGTTTTGCCTTTGTGAGTTACAAGCAATGCTATCTGTTGGAGTTTTGAGCACTTTAGCTGCTATTTCTGAACTTCGGTATGTGGTGAAGGAACTGTTGCTGATCCCTTAATTATGTTTATTAATATATATATATATATATATATATATATATATATTGGCTGGTTTTACTGAATAAGCGTTTATCGAACATTGTTTCATAAATAATATTTTAGATACAATACAGTTGAAACATCAGAACTGAATTTCTACTACAGGAAATAAATGAGTACACACACACACACACACACACACACACACACACATATATATATATATATATATATATATATATATATATATATATATATATGCGCACTTCCATATACGAACACATAACTACTCATAAGCAGACACAATTATACATATGTGTGTATGAGTGTCTATGTGGGGGGTGTGTGTGAGCAGATAGCTTATCTCTATAATTATGAAAATATCAATATATTTCATTTTATTTACAAAATTTTGTGTGTGTGGTTGTGTGTATGTGCGTGCGCGCGTGCGTGTGTGTATATTTACGAGCGCGTGTGGCGGTGAATGTACACATCTATATGCATGTGTACAGAAATATATATATATATATATATATATATATATACGCAAATGCACACATATGCCCACACACGTACACACACACACGTATCGCTTTTAGTCATCATAAAAATACACATTTCTTTCTCAGACACACACATACCCATATATAAATGACGCATGCACATATATGCGTTTCATATATGTGTACATACATACTTACATACATATTGGATGACATAATCATACACACACACACACACTAGTGTGCATGGCTGTAAGAACGTTTGTATTCGTAGTGTAATCTGAATATTTCTCAATATTCTCTTATTTTCTTTCTTTCCTTCTCTCTTTCTTTCTCTCTTCTCTTCTTTTCCTCCTTTCTTTCATTCCCTCTTTTTTTTATGTTAATAACGCCTCTTTGGCCAACTATTCAAATACTTTATTTCATGATTAACATATAATTAGAACTGTTTCATCTTAACGTATACATAATACATATTTTTCAATTCTATCAGATATTCTATATGTATATGCACACACACACACACACACACACACACACACACACACACACACATATATATATATATATATATATATATACATACATATATATACATATATATATATATATATATATATATGCATATATATATATATATATATATATATATATATATATATATATGCATATATAATATATATATATATATATATATATATATATATATATATATATATATATATATATATATATATATATATGTATATATATACACACACACAATTGTATTTGTATATGTGTGTGCGCATGTATTATGCATTCATGAATGCACGTATTGGTGAATCCGTATATAGTTAGATGTATTTTCGTGTGAGTATATGTATATATATATATATATATCTAAATATATAAGTATGCACGGATATGTGTGAGTGTTTATTTTGAGAATCTTTACGCAAACTCTTTTGCCTATATGTTAAGCGGCCTTTGTATGTTTCTGTAAAATATACAGACAATAGAAAACCATACAAAAATACTGCATACGTAATTGCTGATGAACATATAAATATATATACACATAAACGTTATATACACACACACTAAACCTTGATATATACACGAAGTCAACATATACATACAGGGCGCAGAATTTCCACTGGTCTTTTAAAAGTGTCAAGGCAACGGACCCTAAAACAACAATTGTATTAGTCTGAAACAAGATTCTCCAGAACTATTCTGCCTATATGTTTGTGCACACTTTTGAATGCAGTGTATGCTAGAAGGCTTGCAAATCCAACGGAAGCCTCAAAAGATATTTTAAGATTCACAAAGAGCAGAATTTATCTGCAGCTCTTGGTGGTCCAATCTATGTGGGTGGCTTTTCAGAACATCGTCTGTTTTAAAAAGCCACATCAGATGCCATGATGCTAAGGTGTAGGTACAAGAGATGGTCAAACTCTGCATAAGGAGTAGGTAACCACCATATATATATATATATATATATATATATATGTATGTACACACGCAGACACAGACACACACATATAGGAATAGTGTTTATATATTTGAATAAAACACATTGGGTGCTGAACTCCTGCATGACTACAGAACCAACAATTTCAAGTTACAAAAACATAAAGAAGGTAACGTAACAGAAAATGTAGTACATTTTCGTTTTATATATTATCAATAAAAACGTAAGTGCTAAAATATACTATCGAGCCTGTAATTTTAACATTAAATATAAAGTTTTTTCCACCAATAGAGATAAAATTATTGAGATATAATTTGTCTTAATGGTGAGTAGATATACGTGAATAGCATCAAACACATATTCATACGTATATGTATACACACACACATGCATACACAAACCACACTGACAATAACACAAACGCACACACACAAGAAAGACAATATTTGTACAGTATGGTGTATATATAGCATTTTGTTTGTGTAAATGTATATGCTTATGTATATATGTATGTATATACACATGAATGTGTACTCATATATATATATATATATATATATATATATATATATATATATATATATATATATATATATATATATATATATATATATATATTAAGAGATAACTTGTATGTAAATGATACAGTCATAGTCAAATGAGAAATTTTCAATGGAGTCGCCTGGACTGCTAGCAATAACAGCCAAATCTCTCCACTAATTAGTAGCGGCTGTCTAACAATTGAAAGGTACAGTATATTACGTAGTCCAAGATTCATTACATGAAGAAGTGGAGGCGCAATATCCCAGTGGTTAGGGCAGCGGACTCGCGGTCATAGGATCGCGGTTTCGATTCCCAGACCGGGTGCTGTGAGTGTTTATTGAGCGAAAACACCTAAAGCTCCACGAGGCTCCGGCAGTGAATGGTGGAGAACCCTGTTGTACTCTTTCACAACTTTCTCTTACTCTTACTTCCTGTTTCTGTTGTGCCTGTAATTCAAAGGGTTAGCCTTGTCACACTATGTCACGCTGAATATCCCCGAAAACTGCGTTAAGGGTACACATGTCTGTGGAGCGCTCAGCCACTTGCACGTTAATTTCACGAGCAGGCTGTTCCGTTGATCGGATCAACTGGAACCCTCGTCGTCGTAAGCGACGGAGTGCCAACAACAACAACAACAATTATATGAAGTATTGGGATGGATCTCGTTGGGCTACCTGCAAGGTTTTATTGACCTGAAATAAAGCAAAGGCAAGACTATAACGGAATCATATAAGAATTTAATTCATCCTCTCGATATATCAAGAAGGGTTTGGCAGAATCGTTTTATATTCAGATTTTGGATTCCTCCAAGGTCACCTTTAGTTTCATTCTTCCAAAACCGCTCAAGACGTTTTGCCTTTATTCATCTGTCACAATATAATAAATTAATAGTGCGGGATGGTGGACTGGTGTATTCTTTAAATGTTAGACAAAATGAATTATAGTATTTCTTCAATTTCTTAATATTCCGAGTATCTGCACAGATGTAATAATTTCCTCTGTACTTAGCTGATAAAAGTATATCTTGTAATAAAATATTCAACGGAGTGCAACGGAGGAAACCACTTTCATAATTTCCCATGATATCATCTGCAAGAGTTATGCTTGCACTATATGTTACTGCTTTATAGGGAAGCAATCTCTCCCAAACGATGTTTGTTGGATACTTCATTTACAGGCTGAATGAATGGGTTCAATTCTTAGAACGTCAAGTAAGATTTGAGATTGCAACTGTTCAGATAAGAGTAAATAATATCCAAATTTTTGTGGTATTTTTGTGTAGTCGAGAAATTAAACGCTCCGTAATAGAAACATATTGCCAATGTTGTCGTTTACATAAAAGATAAACTGGCGATTGCAAAAAAATACTTTACCTTTTTTCTCGTTTTGTCCTTGTATGGTAACGTATTTCGTATAGTTGTTTCCCACAAAATCTACGTCAAATTGATGGCTATCTATTGAAAATATCCCTTCTGGAGAAAGATAGACTTGAGATTTGCAATGCACTATTATCTGAGAATAAGACCAACAACATAATCCGTATCCTCGTATTCCGTAAGATAATGTTTCGTACTGGATCAGCTCTAATCAGATAGATCTATGATCAAATGTTTCTCAACCATCACCGTCCCATTTTCCCCAGACAGTAAATGTTGGATTAATATATATCCAATGTGTCCTGCTTTCTCTGAGAAAGGCATGGGAGCAGTTCATAAAAGGACTTGAATAATTTGTAATATCCTCAGAAAAACTAAGATCAAAATTTCAAGAACACACACACACACACACACACACACACATACACACACACACTCCATATACATGTATATGGAGTGAAGGAAAGAGTTAGATGAAAGCTACAGTTAGCTCACTATGTACATGTGTGTGTGAGTGTGTATTTGCTTATGTTTGCTTATGTGTGTAATAATAATTCTTTTAATTATTTGATTTCTTTTTAAACTGAAGAAACTGACATTTATCAAAGAAAAAGCTACATTGATGTAATTTAAACACTAACAATAGAGGGAGTTTATATGTTGAACTTTAGAAATATTATATTTACAAGACGTGTGTTATGTGGTCATTTTCATTACCTGAAAACTCCGGGTTTTTCCAGATTGCTACTTAGATATTTATTAACTTAGCCTTGTTGGGTGAAAAGGTTAGATGAAGCGCGATTTGAATCTAGAATGTATGAATTTTTTTTTAAATGATGCAGAAACTATTAGCACAGTCTTTCTTTAAAATGAATACATGTTGATTCAGCTTTTTATTGATTCTGACTTTCTACTGAATCAGGCTATATATGTGGATATTTTTTTCAAAGGAATAATAATTGACCGGAGATGAACACGAGATACATAAATTGTAAATACTATTTTAAATTAGATATGATTCTGAGATCTAAAAGCAAAAAATTAATTTTCTCTCTCTCTATAGCTATTTATGCTTCCAGACATTATCTATTGTTATTGTTGTCGTTGTTGCTACTGCTGTTGTTGTAGTCATCATCGTCGTGGTTGCTGTTGTTGTTGTTGTTGTTGTTTTCTTGCCGCTTAAGCTCAGACCAAGATTAGTGGAGTAGCTCTTTGATAGAAGGCATTCCAGATTTGACCAGCCTGTTGCAATCTAATACAAGGGTATCTGATTTAAAAAAAAATCTTTGGCTGCTATTTTTACCAACTCTGTGACCACTTAGAATGTCCCACCATGGCTAGGTTTATTGTTGATATTTTTGGTGGCGAAACAGTTCTTATTCTTGTTGTTTTGTAATGATTGCGATTGATGTCATTGTTAAGTGTTGCATAATTATTATTGATTTTAAACGATCACTTATTAGGAAAATTTTATAATCAAAGGGTGGCGGATGCGAGATCTCGATTTCTCCCATGAACTACTTATTGCCTTACGTTAGAAACGAGACAATTGTCACAATTTCTTACAAATAGATTTTTCCAGCTATCTCTATTATTTAAAGGAAATTGACAGAAAATTAACATTCAGGGAGAAAGGAAAGAATCATAAAAGAAAGAAGAAAGGAAGTATGACAGAAATATGAAAGAATGAAAATTAGTTGCATAGACAAAAAAAAATGACGAACTAAAAAATGGTGGAAAGCTAGATAAATGATGGATAACTAGATGCTATAGTGTCAAATGAAATATAATTGAGATTTGCCCACCAAACAGAAATGGTAGCACTTGGCAGAAAGAGTAATATTGAAATATTCTAGACAATAAAATATTCAATTTAAGTTGGAGTACGACATACTTGGAAAATACTAACACAATGCAAAGAATGTCCCAAGATATTGGTGGGAAACTCCCTCAGGGCACAATACACAAATAATCATACCTTAGATCATGCAGATGATTAGTAACATGAATATAAGAAATTTGTTTTTATGAATTTCGGACATTTATGGAATTAAGCAAAGAACCAAGAACCAGCATACGATTATTTTCAAAACTGTAATCTCCATCCTATATCCGACTCAATACATCTGTTGATTTATCTTTTACCGAGATCCTTTCTTTTACTGTATTTGTTTGTCCTTCTTGTCCGTTCTTTTTACAATCTGTTAATCCATTTATCTCTTAATTGTACAAAATTGCATTTTCTCCTGTCTTTTACTTTATTTCGTGCTTTGAGTTGTACTCTCTAGATGTTCAAAATCACTCAAAATGACAATCATATTGTAACCGTTGATTTTACAAAGTGTGTGTACCTATATATAAATATATATATATATATATATATATATATATATATATATATATATATATATATATATATATATATATACTTGAACTACATTTATGTTCACCGGCACTCATGTATGTGTGCGGCATAAGTATGCATATATATTTAAATTCTTGTTTCTTTATTTGTGTATTTATTTACTGCGCGGTGCAACGGGCGAATCTGTTAAAAGATATGAATTATCCATGTGATATTGTAATTGTTTTATAATTTATTCCACAACAATCAAGGGAAATACCATTATCACTGGTGTATAAATTTATGGTCCATTGATTTAAAATTATTTTACCCAAGCAGGAAGCTATCGGCCCTTTAGTCACTCAATAACTTTAAACGATTATTAGTGAAATGTATTACACACACACACACACACACACAGAGTTATATTTTCAAGTAGCTGAAGGAACAAAGTAATAAGGTAATGTTAAAAAATGACCCCTTTCGGTCATGAATAACCATGGGATGCACCTAGAAAATTCCCCTCCGAGGCATAAGTCTGAGCAAGGTTGTTTATGGAAGACTAGTAGTCGCCCATGCATACCAGCCTCCCCTCTCTACGCCACCGATGTTATCCAAGGATAAGCCTAGTACTTATTCTATCGGTCACTTTTGCCGAACCGCTAAGTTACGAAGTCGTAAACACACCACTATCGGTTGGGGTGGGGGGACAAACACAGACACACAAACATACACGCACACACACACACACATACATATATATATATATATATATATATATATACGACGGGCTTCTTTCAGTTTCCGTCTACCAAATCCACTCACAAGGCTTTGGTCGACCCGAGGCTATAGTAGAAGACACTTGCCCAAGATGCCACGCAGTGGGACTGAACTCGGAACCATGTGGTTGGTAAGCAAGCTACTTGCCACACAGCCACGCCTGCGCGTATATTAATTCTATTTCGTCATTTTTCAAGTGCATAAAGCCAACAAAATGGTTTCGTAACTGCGTTGGATGTAATTGAGTTTTGAGATGACGTATTTTGAAAATGACAGAGAATGAAATTGAATGAAATTTAGTAGATGAAAACTGTGTAGAAGCTTGGACGATGGGTTCTTGCAATTCAAAAGGCTGTCACAATAGTACCATACTGATTCTGACTGAACATTGCTTTAACTGTGCAAATATTTTGTGGGATACAGTCAGTTATTCTATACTTCACTGATTAGATGACTCAACTGAAAATGCATTTGCAGTGCATTTTAGAAGCATATAGCAGTGTGTGGTCGAGCGAGTGCAGATGTGTACATCTTTGTGTGTGTTTGCATGTGTGAATGTATATGTGTATATAGATACGCATACGCAAGTTTGAGCTGTTACTTCAATAATGATTTTATCAGAGCTCGATTTGCTGAGAACGAATCTCTGTACTGACCAATCAGAATCAATGTTGTCTCTATACGGCAGAGTATAGATGTTAATATTGCTCTTGCTTTATCAAAATAATCCTTAGCTGATGGTGTGGCCTCCAGAGCAGGTATTATAGCAAACTCGCTAAATTGCTTAAGTGTCATATTTTAAATCTCTTATATTTATAAATTTGTCATTTGTGCATTAACTAGCGAAATTTCAAACAATTATTTGCATACTTAATCTTAATAAGTTCTGGCCGATTTAAAGGCAAATTATGCTAATCACTGGAGAAAAGCTTCATGACAACTATATTTTCATAACACATGATTCAGTACTACAAGAAAATTTTGGACACCGATGTTTCGACATATGTGTCGTCACTCATAAGTACCAGTATCGATCAATCTACACAAAAAACATTGGCCTAAACTTTTGGTTGCTTTTTGTTGAGCACTTTTCTCTTCTCGAGCTACAGTTTAGGATAGCTAGAAAAGGAAATATTACATAAGCACTATTACGAAGAACTACACCAAACAGTTTGTTGCACAACCCGCAGATTGTGTTAAGCTACTATCTTTGTGCGTGTATCGTACAATGTAATAGGAAAAGGAGGATCACAAACAAAATAAAGAACTCAACCTAAGATTAGGTGTTCAAATTTTTTCATTATACCTTTGTCACTAGTGTAGACAAGTTTCCTTCTGAACGTTTACTTATGAGGCCAAAGCACACTGAATCTATGCGATGAAGGGATGAATTTTATATGCATGTATTGCGTGTATATATTGCCGTGTGCATATGTATTAGAACATGTGTTTCAGATTATATAGGTGTTGATATATATATGTGTGTGTGTGTGTATGCATATATGTATGTGTGTATGTCTGTGTATGTATATGATTGTGTGCGTGCATGCGTTTGTGTGTGCATATCTGTGTGCGCCTGTGTATACGTATATATGACAAATATATATGCATAATTATGTATTTGTTTTGGGTGTATATACATACACACATACATATATGTACACGTATGTATGTATATGTATACATGCATATATATATAATATATGCATACATTTATGCATATATATATATATACTTACGTACACACATTTATATATATATATATATATATATATATATATATATATATATATATATATACATATATATATATATATATATATATATATATATATATATATATATATATATATATATATATATATATATAGAAAGAGAGAGAGAGCGAGAGTAAGATAAATAGAGAGATATAGTGAGAGAGGAAAAGATGAAAGGGCAAACAAAACGAAACAATGAATGAATGAGAAAGAGGAGGCAAGTTAAAGCTGGAGTGAAAGACAGAGAGAGAGAGAGAGAGAGAGAGAGAGAGAGAGAAAGAGAGAGAGAGCAGGGGGCGGAATGCAACCAGAGAGGAAGAGAGATAGAGAAAGTATTTTACTTTCTGTAGAAATATCGTCAATAATCTGATTAAGCTACAATTGGATTAACAGAAACTATAGAATTTTCAAAAATATATGCCCCACCTTATTTGCGTCTCAACCGAAGCAAACAACACATGTAGCCAGATGGAATTGTTTCGTTGATGTAAACTTAACCGATTTCAGAAACTAATTTTGATACGACGGCACTTAATTCATTTTATAGATTTATGGTTTTGATGTTGTTGTTGTTGTTGTTGTTGTTGTTGTTACTGTTGTTGTTGTTTTTGGTGGTGGTGGTGGTGGTGGTGGTGGTGGTGGTGGTGGTAGCGTTGTTGTTGGTAGTAGTTTTACTGGTTTTACTTACATGATGTACTGCATTGAGATGCTTGAGAGAAAGGAAAACAGACCTGTTACGTCAAATGCAACGTACGTATATACATCAGCGTACAGATCTTCATATTCGTGTGAGTGTGTGTGTGTGTGTGTGTGTGCGTGTGTGTGCGTGATTGTGTGTGCGTGCGTGCACACAGACAAACAAATACACACGCACGTACACACACATATACAAATACACACGCACAAGGAAACATACAAGCATATATATATATATATATACACACACACGCACACATATATATATATATATATATATATATATATATATATGTATATATATATATATATATATATATATATATATATATATATATATATATATATAAACAAAAGTAAATGAGTATATGCATATATACGTACAGGTATGTGCATACCGACATCCACCTGTATGTATAGGTGCATATCTGGGTACAGGACATTGCAAACAAACGTAGACGAGAACACACGAGCCACATAGAGAACATTCTACTTCATCAGCTACCCACGTTTTAACACCGGCGTTTCGACGAGCTTCGGGCAGTTAAGGCGAGATATATATATATATATATATGTATGTATGTATGTATATATAGGTATATAAATCTATATAAACATACATCACTGCTTCAGTATATTAATGCATGTGTTTGCGTGCGCATTGTGCGTATACATGTGCATGTGTGTTTGTGTGCATGTATCTACAGGGCTGATGGATGTCGGCTAGATAGGAGTGTGACTATTGCTTTTTAAAGAGCTTCAAAACAAAAGATGACGTAACAAAGCAACAGATAATCTACCACTTTCACCACAGGCGTATGTTTAAATGTCTCTTCTCGCTTAAATGCTATACAGAATCGTGTCTTTGGAATTCTGTGTAGACATGGTGTTATTGCGTGTTTTCTTTCTAATATCAGGATTGCATTACATGACTTCGATTCATGTACCACCGAGTGGATAGCATTTCCAGCTATTGATAATTGAAACTGCTTACAACCATTGGATATTTGAAGGGATTATTTTTATCTAAGTCTTTTCTATTTTACGTCGCTTCCAATCGCACGGATGAATTCATTAACACAACGCAATTTCTAATAGGCACATACATGCACACGCACATATATACACACATACACATTTATACGTGCGTGTGTGTGTGTGTGTGTGTGCGTATGTATGTATGTATGTATGTATGTATGTATATATCTATATCAATATTCAGTTTTATATCAAAAATTTCTTGCCAATAGAGTAAGAGCCGGTTTCTTACCTAGACCCAAGGCACCTTCACTGGAATTTCAACATCAACAACAGGGTAATTTTGTATGTATGTTACGGGGGTGCATAAACAGACCAACAACGGTTGTCAGTCGATGAACAGACACAAGGTCACACGCACACACAAACACACATATACACACACATATACATACATGAACACACACAGACAAACACACAAGCGCACACACATACACTCATATATACGACAGGCTTCTTTCGGTTTCTGTCAAATAAACCAAATCGCAAGTCTTTGGTAGTACAGAAACTATAGTGGAAGGCATTGCCGAAGGCGTTATGCAGAGGCACTGAGCCAAGAATCTTGTGGTCTGGAAGCAAACGCATTCCCACAGAGCTCCACTTGCGCCTCTTTTTCTCACTCTCTCACTCTCTTTCTCACTCTCAATATGTGTGTGTGTGTGTGTGTGTGTGTATTTATGCACATCACACACCACCAAACACAAAATTTACACACACTTATGCGCATGGAAGTGCATGTATGCATAAATTTTATGCACATGGGTGTCTATGCCGTAGACACGCATTTATATATGCTTGTGTGTATTTTCACACATACGCACTCACGTGCACACACGCACACACACACACACACACAAACTCACGTATACACACAAACACACACTCATGCACACATACACACAACACATATGCATATGTAGACATATATATATATATATGTAAATTTTTATATGCATATATATATATATCGTTTATGCCATAAAGTTAAACCATTTATGGACGGGAAACCCAGAATAACCTCATAAATTGGCCTTTCTCAATGAAATATGTATATAGATCGCTAGCCACTACATTTTCTCTCCCTGTTTCGTTCTGTATTCCTTTCTGTGGAAGAGCGTAGGCTTGAAACGTTAGAGACTTTTTCACTTCCCGAGCGTTAAATTAAACTAATACAACTGCTTGTTGTCTATACCACGTGTCTTCGTCTTTGTTTTTTGTGAATTCTCCCTATATATATATATATATATATATATATATATATATATATATATATATATATATATATATATATATATATATATATATATATGTATATATATATATATATATATATATACACTACACATACACACACACGTATGCACACATATTATATACTCTGTGTGTGTGTGTGTGTGTGTGTGTGTGTGTGTGTGTGTGTGTGTGTGTGTGTGTGTGTGTGTGTGAGTGTGTGTGTGCCTAGGTAGGAAGGAAAACGAACAAATTCCTTGAAAAGTCTGTTAACTTTTTTTAAAACATTAAATCAATCGTATCTAGTTACTAAAGAAAAAACGCCATTATAATTTATAACCTGGGATTTGAGTAAAGCAGACAGAAAGTTCGTTTCCACCAACGATATTACCCGTTTCAGAATAGTCGATATAACTTAGGGTAATTAGTGTTCTGAGTGGGTCTGTGTATAAAAATACAAATGTACTTTACTAAAAGAGACATCGGCGTTACAAGCATATGTTGTAGCTTCAATCGTGAACAGATCAAGTGAGAGTATTTATAAAATGATTGGTTGGCGTTTAGTAGCGAATAGTGGATGTTATGTTGTGAAGTTTAGAGAAAATAGCACTCTGTTCAATTTATTTTTCGTTTGATCTCTTCTATAATTTGTTGAAATTGCTCTCTTATTAACTGGAAATTTAATTGTGGTTTTGTACATTTCTTTCTGTCTTCTCTTTTCTGTCTCTTTCCTCTCTCTCTCTCTCTCTCTCTCTCTCTCTCTCTCTCTCTTTCATTGCTCACTCTCTCAACCGCCTCTCCAGCTCTTTCTCTTTCTCTCCTTTTCTGTCTAACACATTTCATCATTTATCCGCCCTCTCCCATCTTCTTTCTCTCCTTCCCTCTCTCCCTCTCCTCTCTGCCTCCCTCTCTCCCTATTTTCTTCTTCTTTTTCTCCTTCTTCTTCTCTCTCATCTAGAAAATGCTCTTTCTTTATCAGTCCTGATTATCAATTTATAGAGAATACTCATTTGTCTCCTGATAAGAAGCGATTCCGTTAAATGTGTCTTTATTTTCAATATACATGCGTACACACACTTACATACATAGTCGTGTGCGTTTGTATCAATATATATATATATAGGTGTGTGTCTGTGTTAGTAAGTGTGCATATATTGTACGCATATTTTGTATGTGTGTATAGATGCGTATGCTTATGCTTATGTATATATACATATGTGTATATATATGAGTGTGTGTGTGTGTGTATATATATATATATGTATATGTATATTTGTGTGAATGTTTATATATCGATCGATCTTATCTGTCTATCTGTCTGTTTGTGGGTATATATGTATGCATGTATGAATGTAAGTAGTATGTGTAATCACGTGACTTATTTGTAAATGTTTTATACTCACGATCTCACGGTTTTGGTTTCGATATCCAGTCCGGAGTGCGCTGTGCTCTTGAGCAAAACACTTCATTTTCCTTTGCTCCTAGCCACTCAGCCTTAAAAAAGGTAATCCTATTGAGGGTGTAGTAATCTGTAGCTAAAATAGTTGAATGATCTATATTGCAAGAAGTGTTATAGAGTAACCTCCCTTTAGTAAGTTTCTAGGTAGGTTCTACTTCATGAGAAGTAATTCTTAATTATTCAAGAAGCTTCGCGTTTCTCTTGGAGGTTTCTAGAATGTCTACCGTTCCATTAATAAAAACAGCTTGTTTGCCCTGCTCTTTGCTTCTTAGTCGACTAGACTCTGAGCCATTGACGTCGTTGCTATGTCTGTCTATTTCTCTACGCCACATGACTGAAGACCACCACTTAGCTGTTATTTCTACATTTCTGAACTTCCTTGCATAGATTACTTCATTCAACTAGATTCTATATTTTGATCATATTTCATCAACAATCAATGAATAAAAAATATTTTTAATGTAGGAGTGGCTGTGTGGTAAGTAGTTTGCTTTACCAACCACATGGTTCCGGGTTCAGTCCCACTGCGTGGCACCTTGGGCAAGTGTCTTCTACAATAGCCTCTGGCCGACCAAACCTTGTGAGTGGATATGGTAGATGGAAACTGAAAGAAGCCCGTCGTATATATGTATATATATATGTGTGTGTGTGTGTGTGTGTGTTTGTGTGTCTATGTTTGTCCCCCACCATCGCTTGACAACTGAAGTTTGTGTTTTTACGTCCCCATAACTTAGCGGTTCGGCTAATGTGACCGATAGAATAAGTACTAGGATTACAAAGAATAAGTCCTGAAGTTGATTTGTTCGATTAAAGGCAGTGTTCCAGCATGGCCGCAGTCAAATTCCTGAAAGCAAGTAAAAGGATAAAAGAAATTTCTTGTTCTGTTATCGGTAGCATGAAGAAGTGCTCCATCGAATGGGAGATAAATATCATTTAATGCAAACTGTATTTTAACAAGAGCTACGAATAAACTCATGTCATGGAAACAAGATAATTCGCCATATTTATATAACGTGACTTGTGTATCTAAGCTATATTTCTGGCTCAGGGCACATGGTTAGTTCTGCTTGAAGACCAGAACGCTTGTCCACAAGAAAACATGAAATAAAACGAGAAGCTTCAAGCAAAAT
>NC_142935.1:21907977-21945477 GCF_046866305.1 Octopus bimaculoides
AAGATGCTTTCTTGTTTTCATGTTTTGAGACAAGTTTTAGCATCCAGTTTTTCAGGTAGGTGTCTAGGCCAATTGTGGCATTCTTCATTGTTAATGTCAGTTGTAAAAGTCCACGGCCTCCCTCTTTTCTTGGCAGATAAAGTCCGTCTATATCTGCCTTAGGGTGCCCAGTGGTTAGGGCAGCGGACTCGCGGTCATAGGATCGTGGTTTCAATTCCCAGACCGGGCATTGTGAGTGTTTATTGAGCGAAAACACCTAAAGCTCCACAAGGCTCCGGCAGGGGATGGTGGCGAACCCTGCTGTACTCTTCCACCACAACTTTCTCTCACTCTTTCTTCCTGTTTCTGTTGTGCCTGTAATTCAAAGGGTCAGCCTTGTCACAGTTTCACGCTGAATATCCCCGAGCACTACGTTAAGGGTACATGTGTCTGTGGAGTGCTCAGCCACTTGCACGTTAATTTCACGAGCAGGCTGTTCCGTTGATCGGATCAACTGGAACCCTCGACGTCGTAAGCGACGAAGTGCCAAGAAACAATATCTGCCTTAGGATGGTGGTGCATTCTATGCTTTATCAACAATTTTCCTATTTTTCTGTCAAGATTACATAATTCAGTTATTGACCAGTTAATGATTGACCAGTTGCTTCTCCTGTTACTGAATATAAGATATTCTTGTGTTCGTGCTTTAAGAGAAGTTTTAACATCTGGTTATCAGAAATTTGCAGATAAATATTTAAGCCAATTGTGACAATTTCCAGTGTCAATCGAAGTTCAAACTCCATGGTCATCCTCATCCTTTGGCAAGTAAAATTATTCTTCACCTTCTTTATGGTGGTGCATTTTATTCATTGTCAACAATTTTCGTATTTTTGTATTAACCTATTACCTCCCATAATTCTATTAACTGGAATTTTTTAATGAAACTTTGATTTCTAGCATAAAACAGCCTTACAAACACACTGGAATGATCAAAATAACATTTTAGATAGAAATAAGCGAGATATTGGGTGAAAAATTAGCAAACCTCATTTGAATATCAGAGAAATATACCTAGTAGATATAGCAAAAAGGTTAGATATGTGTAAATATTGACAGATAATTACGAAATTTGTAATTTTTAAGTGATCTCATATGAGATCGCTGGTAGGTAATGGGTTAAGCTAACATATATCAGTATTTGACCAGTTAATAGTATTGAAACTATGTCATGACTTGTATGTATGGCTAAAGAATGAATTGCTTCGATCATGTATTTTGCGTCTACCTCTGTCTTGAGTATTGTTCTTACCCTGCGAAAATATGTCATAGTTCAACGTTGAATATTTCTACCAATTGCCCTGTGATGAAGGTAGCTTTTGCGAACTTTTTAGTATTATTATTATTATTATTATTATTATTATTATTATTATTATTATTATTATTATTATTATTCAGTAGTTTTATTTTTATAACGTGCTTTCACTTCACTACCGAGCGCAGCTCTGTGCGCCTTGGGTATGTGCTGTGGTTTGCTGTGGTGCTCTTATGTTTACTGTATTGAAAGTGTTTTGCGTAGAATGTGTGCAGTACCCAGTAGTGCAATTTTCTGTATGTTATATATATTTGTAAGTCCTGGTGTTTTTGTTATGTATTTGTCTGAATATTTTTTTATTATACCTAAGGCACCTACTATGATAGGAATTGTTTCTGTTTTTAGATTCCACATTCGAGTTATCTCTATTTCCAGGTCTTTGTATTTTGAAAGTTTTTCCATTTCTTTTAGAGAAACGTTGTCATCTGCTGGTATTGAAACATCAATTAGAAGGCATTTTTTTCCTTCATGATCTTTGACAACTATATCTGGTCTATTTGCCTTAATTTCTCTATCTGTGTGTATTGGCATATCCCAGAGTATGGTTGCTTTCTCGTTTTCTGTGACCTTTTCTGGCGTGTGTTTATACCATCTTTTTTCTGTTGCTATTCCATAATGTTGGCATAGCTTCCAGTGTATATAGGTCCCAGCTCTGTCGTGTCTGTGAATATATTCCTTCTTAGCCAGGACTGGGCAGCCAGAGATAATATGATTTATTGTTTCTTGTCGATCTCCACATATTCTACAGTTACTTGTTATATTTCTTTTCATTATGTGTTTTTGGTAATTTCTGGTGGGGAGGCTTTGGTCTTGTGCAGCAATTAAAAATCCTTCAGTCTCTGCTTTGAGTCCTGAGCTTCTCAGCCATCGCTGGGATTTTTCTCTGTCTATTTCTTTCGCATTTAGTTTAGCCCAGTATTTACCATGTAGGGGCTTTTCTTGCCATCGTTTTATCATGGTCCGTTGCTGTTCTAGTTTTAGTTTGGATTTCATTTGTTTTATAGCTTTTGTTGTTTCTTCTTCTTCTTCTTCTTCTTCGTATTTGTTAGGTAGATTGATTTCTTGTTTGTATTTGTCAGCTTCCTTAAATACTGAAAACAGTTTTTTGTTTTGCTCGTGTTTTGTGGCTATTTGTATTAGTTTCCCTTGCTTCTGGAGTAGGTATTTTTGCAGTCCTATGGTGGTTATTTTATAATAGTTTTCTAGCTGTATAAGACCCCTGCCACCTTCTGTGCGTTGTATATATAGCCTTTCTATGTCAGATTTTGGGTGATGCATCCTATATCCTGTCATTATTTTTCTTGTTTTCCTGTCTATTTTACATAGTTCGTTTAGTGTCCAGTTAAGGATGTTGTAGCTGTAGCTTATAACTGGGACAGCTAAAGTGTTGATACCCATTATCTTGTTTTTAGCATTGAGCTCTGTTTTTAGTATTGATCTAACTCGTCTATAGTACTCTTTCTTTATTTTTTCTTTCATTTGTGTATGTTGTATCCTATCTAGTTCATTGACTCCTAAATACTTATATGGTTGGCTTTCGTCTAGTTCTCTTATTTCATTGGCTTTATCTAGTGTTATATTGCTACTTTTAACTAATTTTCCTCTTTTCAGGGTTGCTTTGGCACATTTTTCTAATCCGAATTTCATTTCTATTTCCTTGGTAAAGCCGTGTACTGTCTGTAGTAGTGTTTCTAGCTCTTTGTCGTTTTTTGCATATAATTTTAGGTCATCCATATATAGAAGGTGGCTGACTGTTTTTCCATAGCATTTGTAACCGCATCCAGTTCTATTTAGCAATTCTGTTAGAGGTGTGAGTGCCAGGCAGAACAGGAGTGGAGAGAGCGTGTCTCCCTGGAATATTCCTCTTCTAATGGGGATGGCTTTCGTTTTCACAAGTCCCTCTTTTGTTTGGAGCTGTAGCACTGTCTGCCATTTGTTCATTGAGTGCTCTATGTATTTTATGATAATTGGTGCCACCTTGTTTATGGCTAGTGTTTCCAGAATCCACGTGTGGGGAACACTGTCGAAAGCCTTTTGGTAGTCCACCCAGGCCATACTGAGGCCTTTCTTCTTTCTGCGGCTGTCTTCAGTTATGGCTTTATTGATCAATAATTGATCTTTACAGCCGTATGAGCCCTTGCAGCATCCCTTCTGCTCTTCTGGAAACAGGTTGTTATTTTCCAGGTGTTTACTCACTCTCTGCGATATTATTGCAGTAAAGGCTTTGTAGATCGTAGGGAGACAGGTTATAGGTCTCGAATGGTATAACAACGCACTATAGAACAAAAAATGGACTATATACCTGTTGTAATTTGGTTATCTATAGTCGGTTGATATTTCGGAATTACAATTCCTTCTTCAGATCTTCTTTGCTGGAGTCTCTGCTATAAACTGTTTTTCAACGATTTTCCTTTTTTCGGAAGAGTCTCAGTAGTGGTCTCACGAAGCTTCTTCCGGAATTCCTCATGAGAAGTGCATGAGGTCGGCTATGTTTCAATCTCGTGTGCGTTGGTACATCTGTGGCGCTGCTTCTAAGTTATGTGTTATACGTGCACCTTCTCTTTTTTCTTTTTTTGCCCTTCTTTTTGTTTTTTTGTAAACAATATATGAGCATGTTATTAAGAATTAACCTACACACATCCAGATATAGCTAAATAATATATTGATTACCAGCTTCCATCCTGTTGTTAATTTGGGGTCCTAGTCTGTGTATGAGTAAAGCTTCCTTGATTCTTAAATTACCCAAATTTCTTTCATTGGCCTCAATTGTGACTGTTATGCTTTTATTATTATTATTATTATTATTATTATTATTATTATTATTATTATTATTATTATTACTGTTTTTGTTGTCACCTAAAGTTACTTTTGGCAAATATTTTAGAAACAGATCAGTAAATTGAATGGAACGGTGCTATTGTATTTGTGTTTAAACAGGTTATTTCATAGCCGGAGTTATAAAGGTTTGATGTGATGTTTCCTATTGTGCAGTGTTTGTCTGTTTATTAATTTTTTTTATATAAATTTGTTTTCCTTTACTTTGAAACAGCCATTCGTCTACAAAAATATATATCAAAACTCTGTGTGTTATTTTAGTCTGAAAACATCAAAATTTCTTAATATATCAATGTCAATATAACGATTTTAGTGTAATTTTGGCCATCTTCCAGTAAAATGATGCTAACCTCAAAAATAGATGCTTGAAACTAAAACCACAAAACCCAATCCTTGTTTCATAAAAATTTCGTATGAATTTGAACATTTACGCAAAAATACACACGATAAAATAAAAAATTTTTTTTAAAAAACAGCACGACCATTAAAATTTGCTTCGATGATTTTTGCGTCGTTAGTATTTTTCTTGTCATCCATTTTGCTCTTCTTATTGTTGTCGTTGTAGTTGAAAATGATGATGATTAGGACTATAACGATGATTTACTACATATATATATAAAAAAATTTAAGGAATGGAGAAAACGCATGTTATAATTGCATACTTTATTCCTACATATGTTTCAAAGGATTACAACCTATGTGATCCATAGGGATCTGTGATATTAAAATTGTAACCTTCTCATCAGGGAAAGCGTGGGAATCATCTTAAACGTAAGACATTATGACCGAGTGTATATATATATATATATATATATATATATATATATATATATATATATATATATATATATATATATATATATACATACATATATATATATATATATATATATATATATATATATATATATATATATATATATATATATATATATATATATATATATATATATATATATAAATAATAATAATAATAATAATAAAGGAGTTACGACGCAAAAACGTATGAATTCAAAAGAACCTATTTATCTTCTTCAATATATATTTCAGTATAAAGAATTCATTAAGATGCTTAAATCAAAATTTCTTTACACATCATTCAGGAACAGATATAACATCAGAAAAAATACATTCCGTTTAAAAACAAACCGTTCTGCTATTTTGCTGATGATTTTTTAAGTTAGCTTACCAATTATTGTTGGTAGTTAATTTATAATATATTGTTATATATATATATATATATATATATATATATATATATACGTACCTGTGTGTGTACATACATACATATAATTGCAATGCTCGAAACACCTGGCTGTTGATGACTTTATACCTTCTGCCGGTGAAAATAACATTCTTTATAAACTCATGTTACATTCTGATTATTCTGTCCGATCTACTAAACCACTACAACTAGAGACAGACAGACAGACTGATAGATAACTAGATAGATAGATAGATATATAGATAGATAGATAGATAGATAGATAGATAGATAGATAGATAGATAGATAGATAGATAGATAGATAGACAGGCGCATGCATACTATGTTCCTACATACAACCCTTTTTAAATATATGCATTTCCTAATTGGACATATACATAAATTAAAATCGTGTAGCCTATCTTAGACACCTGAATGAGATAAATTTAAGCTAAATTCGCTGTAATGACTCGGAGAACTGGTGATTGGTTCTAGCTTCTATATTTTGAAGAAAGACAAATCAACTTATAAAGGATGTGAGTTTAATTAGGGAAAACTTTAAACGTATTGTCAGGGAAGGCAATACTTGCCAATATTACTGGACGCTGGTTGTTCAAAAACGTACGCCTGGTTGTAGACATATTCCTCACTAAGATAGATGGGACCATGGATGCATCTCAGTCCAGGTGTTGTGTGTTGGAACTCCGTCGCTTACGACGTCGAGGGTTCCAGTTGATCCGATCAACGGAACAGCCTGCTCGTGAAATTAACGTGCCAATGGCTGAGCACTCCACAGATACGTGTACCCTTAACGTAGTTCTCGGGCATGTTCAGCGTGACATAGAGTGTGACAAGGCTGACCCTTTGAATTACAGGCACAACAGGAACAGGAAGTAAGGGTGAGAGAAAGTTGTGGTGAAAGAGTACAGCAGGGTTCGCCACCATCCCCTGCCGGAGCCTCGTGGAGCTTTAGGTGTTTTCGCTCAATAAATACTCACAACACCCGGTCTGGGAATCGAAACCACGATCCTATGACCGCGAGTCCGCTGCCCTAACCACTGGGCCATTACGCCTCCACCTCAGTCCTGGTAATAAGAAACCATCAACTGGTCCCAAACACAGATTGTTGCCTGAGACCCTAGTAACCTTATTATACGTGTGCTATTCCAGTAAAATACGAGTGAGGACAGTTTACCTTTACTGATAACCAGCGTTTATTTATTTATTGATTCTTCGAATGCATGATAAATCCACTAGCTGGTTATTTGCCACGATAGAAATAGATGATAGCAGGCTCTACAGTCTTCATTGAGTGAGGGAAGTATTGACATCGTTGCACACTCTGAATTATTTGTGACCGTAAGCGCTTTTTATCTTCATCTGCCTTCTACGCAATACCACACATATTCCCACGACTATGTAAAGCCTATCTGGTTTATGCATAATATCGCATATTGTGCGATATTATACTTGTTTCAGTATACATATTTCATCACCGCATCACAAACATTCCAGCTCATGGAAATGGTAATTTATAAATAATTCAGAATTCAAACGTTTTTAAAACTTTGCAAACACAAATCTGTCTTCCAGGTGTAAAATGCTTGGATGGTCACAAGTGGAATGACTTCCAGCATTCAATTTCTCGAAGAGAAAAAGCACACTTATGTATGTCAATTCTACTTGATTGCTCAATAATGCTTCATTCGGGTACTGAAAATTCATTAATTCGGTGCAAATGTTGGAGAAAATCGTAAAACAATTAACTCACGCAAGTCTCATTAACAGCGTCTACTTGAGTTTTGGAATACAAAACTTGTGTTTCTATAATGATAAGCAGCAGCTGAGCCCGGCTTTCTGCGGTCTCATTAATATACTCTTTTACCCTTTTACTTGTTTCAGTCATTTGACTGCGGCCATGCTGGAGCACCGCCTTTTTTAGTCGAGCAAATCGACCCATTCGACTTATTCTTTGGAAGCCTAGTACTTATTCTATCGGTCTCTTTTGCTGAACCGCTAAGTTACGGGGACGTAAACACACCAGCATCGGTTGTCAAGCGATGTTGGGAGACAAACACAGACACACAAACATATACACATACATACATATATATATATATATATATATATATACATATATATATATATATATATATATATATATATATATATATATATATATATATATATATATATATATATATATATATATATATATATACATATATACGACGGGCTTCTTTCAGTTTCCGTCTACCAAATCCACTCGCAAGGCTTTGGTCGGCCCGAGGCTATAGTAGAAGACACTAGTCTAAGGTGCCACGCAGTGGGACTGAACCCGGAACCATGTGGTTGGTGAGCAAGCTACTTACCACACAGCCACTCCTGCACCTATACACATACTTTTCTCACTATATTTTACGTAAATCCCTTAAAGTATTTCGAAAACCTTCAGTAAATTCGCCAATGTCGATACTGTAAGAATTACTTCCTATGAGAAATTCAGGCAAATTCAGGCTAAAATATAATCTTTAATTTCCTGGGAAAATGTTCTATCAAAACTAAGGTACTAATTTTCATATTTGATCTACATGAATTATTTTTATAATCAGTGTTCCCTTTGGCTATTCAGGCATGCAATACTATTAGTTACCCCGTTAGTTTCTAAAATGCCTTAAAAGAATAACTTACAGGCAAAAGTCACAGATCTTATGACATTGTAGCTGAAAAGATCTGTCATTATGCAAAATTTCAGCCACTTTGGAAAACTGTGGCCAACAACATTGAACACACACATATATATATATACATTCATTTTATATATTAAGATATGGCATAGTGATAATCAAAACTGATTAATGACATTAAGTATTAGCGAAAATGTCTTTGAGGTACTAAAATTTTGGTGTGGAGCCATTTTAGAAGAGATCAATAGTCTGTTGAAGTATTCTTTATGATTCTATTTACTCTATTTGGTTCAGATTATCAATAACTTGAATCGATATATTTATCTCATAACCAAACTAACTATTTACTAAACGACATCAGTGAATCTATTCATATGACTCATATGTTACTCTATCTATATGCATACTGTTATACATACGTGCATACGTACATAAACATGTATATATACATATATATATATATATATATATATATATGTGTGTGTGTGTGTGTGTATGTATGTATATGTATATGGGTAGATAGATAGATAGATAGATATGTATGTATGTATGCATGTATAATATATATATATATATATATATATATATATGATTGTATGTATGCATGTATATATATATATATATATATATATATATATATATATGATATAAATAATATATATATATATATATATATATATATATATATATATATATATATATGCATATATAAGTAGAGGAGGTGACCAACTGTGTAAACAACATGAAGTACGAAAGCAAACGAGTTAAATACGCAAACAATGAGAGAGAAAAGTGTAAAATAAGACAAGTAACAAAAATAACGACCCTTCATCAGTTGTCGGCTGTCTATCTGCTCCTCATTTTGAGTATTCAACGACAATATGAGTCTTCAAAGACAGTTGCTCCCATAAATTCCAAAATGTAATTTTGGATTTATGGAGGGTCAAAGTTTGGAACAAATGCAGGACAGTGGAGACATACAAGGAAACTGAAAGAAAACAAATACGGAGGGTCGTTAGACCAGAACGAGAGGAAAATAGTGAACGCTGGGAAAAATGTTTTGTTTGAAAAGAGAAAAGATTGAAGAGAGAGTTAGAAGACGTCCAGTCCTTAGAACGTCGTGCAGGAAAAGAAAGATGGTCACGTGAGGAAAAGAAAGATGGTCACGTGAGGAAAAGAAAGATGGTCACGTGAGGAAAAGAAAGATGGTCACGTGAGGAAAAGAAAGGTGGATTATGGTCACGTGTGAGCAACGAGAGAGAAAAAGAGAAAAGGGAGAGAGAGAGAGAAAAAAAATAGAAAACAGTGAAGTGGAGGATACGGGAATTAGAGATGGATGGGGAGAAAACAGTTTAGACTAGAGTCTTAATCCGTTCTAGTAGTGGAAGATGAATGGAGGTATAACGTCACCATCAGTAGTGATCACTCCAAACACCATGATGCTATCTGGGTTTTTGATTTTTATCACTCTCAGTACATGTTTTGGGGACTCGGCTTTGCGACGGTTTTACTCTGTGTGTTCACCATTTGTTCGTATTGGAGCTTCAGGTGCGAATGCCAAGTAATACAGCATGTCGTTTCCAAATTTCTAGCAGAGCTAATTGCATCATGGTGCCGTTCTTCTCACAAACGGTGCCCAACTGACCCTACTGTACTGTGTAGTCGACAAAATCAAAGCATAAAGAAAGCGTGTGCGCAAAATTAAAAATATGAAATGGTGACAATTTAACCTTTGTGTGTGTGTGTGTGTGTGTGTGTGTGAATTATATCAATGCGTACAAATAACACGGAAAAGATAAATAGTTACCAGGGTAGCAAAAAATTCACATAAGTACCAAGGATGTTACAGCCTATTTATAAAGGTAGAAACTCCAGTCTTTAGTGAAATGTTTTTGCATAACAAATAAAAAAAAATGAACTTAGACGCAGGTGATATTCAAATCTTTATACTTCCGACATATCTCTCGAAGAAAATTTTGGTATTATTCCAGAGGGTATAAATGATGTAAAACAATGCGATCTTCTCATTAGGGGGAAAAAGAAAAAGAAAACACATCAATAAGCCATTTTAACTGGATATGATGACTGCGTATATGATGAAGGAAAAGCTGGCACGTTATTTAAAAAAAAACCTTTAATAGATTTAACGTAAAATGCAATTTAGAGAAAGAGGAGGAGAAAGAAAGAAATTAGAAGAAAACCAAGTGTGGCGAAATGTAGTGCGATAGATGAATGGGAAACATATATTTAGTGGAAATTGAATGTAAGAAGAGAATTAAAGGTCGAATTTTATAGATTGGTAGAAATTACTTATAGGAACTAAAGGTATATTTTTGCCAATGTTTACAACGATAAACGCGTTCTTTAAACGTGTTTACAAGAGGATGGGATAGAATTCTTCGTTACAGAGTGGACAAGAAGATTTACGTTTATCATATGTCTACATTTAGAGATATCGATAAACGCAACAATACTGGGCTTAGTAAATTAATTTGGTCTCTGAAGGAACATAATAAACAATTTGATTTGGAATGGAATATTCTATCTAGGTCCTTTCCATATGATAATGGTATATCTTCTTGTCTGCTCTGTAACGAAGAACTCTATCTCATCCTGTTCTCAGAGAATTCTCTTGTAAACACGTTTGAAGAACGCGTTTATCGTTGCGAACATTGGCAAAAACATACCTTTAGTTCCTATAAGTAATTTCTACCAATCTATAAAATTCGACCTTTAACTGTTTTCTTACATTTCATTTCCACTGAATATATCTAATTCCACGCATTTAAACTTTATTCCCATTCATCTATCGAACAACATTTCTCTACGCTTGGTTTTCTGCTATTTTCTTTCTTTCTCCTCCTTCTCTTTCTCTAAATTACATTTTACGTTAAATCTGTTAACGTTTTTTTTTTAATACTTGCCATCTTTCCCTTCATCATATACGCAGTCATCACATCCGGTGAAAATGCCTTATTGATGGGTTTTGTTTCTCATTTTTCTCCTGATGAGAAGATCGCATCACCTCAACCGAAGACTTCATTATATATATTGTTCCGTTAAATTAAGGGACCAGCCGTACCACAGTGTCTGTCTGAACCTGTTTGTAGCTTTCTCTCACCCAAAGTCTGCCTGCAAATGTCATTAACGAAACACATGATTATTTATACTCAGCCATTTACAAGCTAAATCAATGAGCATCTTGTTTAATTAACCATAAAGTTGAATACACATCGTCGAAATCGATGGAGATTTATTTGTGTTCTATGTATGGATGTGTTTAAAGTCTCTCTTAATGCAATGTCAGGTCATTCTTAATGTTACTTGTAAGATGCAACCATTTACGGCATTAGATATGGCCGGGTTGTCGGTCACTAAACCGGCCACCGTACCAAGCATGGTGCGTAAGGAGGGTTGCTTACGTCGAATATCACGCAGGATGGAAAACAAAACACGTCAAGGGACGATTGAACAACGTTGAGTGAACGGGTATTTAAGAGGTGGGATTTACAGACCCTTAGTCTATAGTTCGACATCTCTCTAGTAGAAGGGAATTCTTAAATAAGACCAGCCTCGAAGCCAGTGATATCGCTCTTATTTCTGAACTACTTGGTCTATTAGGTAAGCTGTTATATACTTTAAATTCCAGCACGGGCATTGCTGACAACCATTAAATTTAACATCTAGGATAAGATAATTTGTCAATGATGGTCATGTAGTCTATCTATTGTTTTACTTGTACTATCATCCTTCTGTCTTTGCCTCTTTCTTAGACCAAGTGCACTATTATCTTTGTCTCACTCTCTTACTTAGACCAAGAGCACTATTATCTATCTGTCTTTCCCTCTTTTTTAAACCAAGAGCAGTATTAGTATTCTGTCTTTCCCTCTTTCTTAGACCAAGAGCATAGGCGCGAAACGTTCGACTATCTCCTCCTCATAGCAAAGGAATTTTAAAATACTTCTATGAACTTTTGTCTAGACTAACTATTACTTACAGTGACCATCGTGCTTTTGCACCCGCTCCGAATTATCTCACTTTCCTTAACTTTTTATTAGAAGAGAGAAAATTTACGAATAGTTTACAATCAGCGTTTATATTTAGTTATCTATCTAATATATCTTTATGTATATCTGTAAGTCTGTTTGCATGAACGTTTGCCCATCTATGTAACATATTTGCGTAACTTAAGTAGATATGTATATATATATATAGGTATAAATGAAAGTATGTAACAAACTTTATCAATTTGCATATACTGTGTATTTAGTTATCTCTCTGTATATCTTCACGTATATCTTTAAGTCTGTTAATATACACGTTTGTCTACCTTTGCAACAATTTTTCATGATGACGTAAATAGATATGTATATGGGTATGTGTGTTTGCGTTTGAAACTTCGTCGACGCATTATCTTATATCAGTGTCAATCGTTGTCCAGCTATCGATTAAATGATGAATCGATCAAAGCTAGCAACGGCAATGTCCTGTCATCTCTTTAATTTCTTTCTCATAAATTGGTGTATATGTAAGTCGATCTCTGCTTTGCGTATATCCTTCTCACTGTTTTATGAGTCTATTTTTCTCTTTATCTTCTTCCATATATGTATCAATACACATATTAGCAGGCATACACATTCACAGACATATATTCATATGTGTATGTGTGCGAGAGTGTATTATATATTATTTATCATGTGTGTGTGTGTGTGTGTGTATGTATGTATGTATACAGATAGATAGATAGATAGATAGATAGATAGATAGATAGATAGATAGATAGATACGTGATATATAATACACACTCAGACATATGCATGAATGTGAGTCTGTGAATTTGTACGCATATATATATATATATATATATATATATATATATATATATATATATATATATATATATATATATATTAACGTACACATATATCCATTGTTAAGTTCATGTACGCATTCATACATGCATATGTAATACATTCGTACATGCGTGCATACGCACATAAACAACTTCGTTATTCACTTTTTTATAGAGCAAAATAACTTTTTTCTTTTGAAATATATTGTGAAACAAATAAATAATGACATGGCTAGTCTATTTTGTATGTATTCCATGCGATAATAATCCAATTATATATACATTTTTCCAACTGTTAGATTTCGTCAGTTCAATTTCGAAATTTTATCTTAAAGGGAATTATAATTGCTTAGTTATAGAAATCACGTAAATCACAAACTTTATTTTTGTAGTGTTCACTTCGTAGAGATTTTATTTGTAGTTCAAAAAGGTATTATTTTACATATAGAAATCAGTTCAATCTAGAATGGAAGTGAATAAATTGCGAAGAATATATTGTTAATTTATTTCTTATTCTACCTTTTCCTAAAAGGCACAGCAGTTTACCAATATATTGAATTCTTCTTACTATTACTGTTGTAAGGTTAATTTCCATAGTGAGAATTAACTCCATTCTTGTGAGCAAGCTAACTGCTTGTTTTCTAAGAAGGCTACAAGAAGTATTCGCCTGTAAATAAACTTCAGACTCACATCCGGGCTGAAATTTACAAACAACATCTTTTAATAACATCTTTTTGAACAAAACTGCCGAAATAAAAATTCTCAATCTATCTTGATTTCCATAACTGTACAATTATAATTCTTTTGTTTTTAATTCTAAAAAACATTGCTCTGAAGATATCTAACAGATTGGAATACACAGACAAATAGAATATTAGAACAATAAATAGATACTATATAGATTCACGATATCATTATTTGTTTCCTTTTTCATATTTATTTTCATAAAGAAATTAAATTATTATGAAAAATATATATTTTCTATGTCAAAGAAGTGAACAACATCTCCGGATGTATTGAATACAAGAATGTGATAGGAACAGACAAACAATTTCCATCGAAGTTCTTCATGAAGACGTTCTTAGATTTTTCTATCTCGATCCTTGACGTAAAGCTTCTTCTTTCTCCAAACGAGTAAACATCCAATAAGTATTTGTCCTAGAGAGACGCAGAAGTCCTTCAAAAGAAATCCAGGTTGCCTTCAAAGCCTGACTTTGCTATTAGAGAATGTGAAGTAGAATTTTTTTTTCATTTTCTTGAACTGATGCACCATATCAGTAATAATGATTTCAAATTTTGGCACAAGGCCAGCAATTTCGATGTAAGGGGTAAAGTCGATTACATAGACCCCAATATTTAACTGTTACTTGTTTTATCGAGCCCAAAAGGATGAAAGGCAAATCTGACCACGGCGCCCGGCGAACTAACGCTTCTGCCAGTTCGCCGTCTTCGGCATAACAGTAGTAGTGACAAACGTCCTACGAAGTAATATATTTAATTTTCCACATCCTAATTAGTGTAGCTTTAATATATATTTCAACGTCTATAACATGGTGTGTGAGTTTCTTAATCAGTTTTAATATATATTTCAACGTCTATTGCATGGCGTGTAAGTTTCTTAATCAGTTTTACCAAGTTACAAATAATTCAGGCTACGAAGAAATGTGAAGAATGTTCTTAACTTGAAGCTTTCGAGAATGGTGAGGACTTCCTGAAAGTTCTAGTGATTTTAAATATTCTTTTGCATAGGCGTCTACGTGACTTTCGTGCGATCATTGTCTCATAACAGTTGCCTTTGCCAGATACCCTCTGCACAAGTCGTCTGCTGGTGATTTTGGCAACATTGGTTTCTGGGGCTAATAATGCTCATTTGACAACCACCTAGCAGTTTTTGGAGAAGTCCAGAAAGAGTATTACTTTCTGTTCATTAGTAGGTGATATTATCTTACTGAATGGCGCCATAGTATTAGTTCTTTGTGCATCTGATCAGATGTTTACATTGTCCAGCTCCACTAAACTCCTTAAAGATTATAGTGTAAGGAGAGAAAGTGAGAGAGATAAGGAAATAAATAAAAATGAAAGAAAGGAAGAAAATGAAGGAAACAAAAGCGAGCAAGGTCCAAAATGACAGTGGTGGACACATTTAATTTTATACAGAAATAAACTTTGAAATAAACTGAAAACTAGAAGCAATTTAAATCTTTAACTTACCAAATGTTTAAGCGCAAACACTGAGAACTGTTCGTCTGCACACAAGATAAAAGCGATAAGATAAAATGTGATAAAAATAATTATATTTTAATCATAAAACGAAAATAAATGACAACAAACGGACGATGTCTTCGCATTAGAAGTGGGTGCATATAAAGTAATTTAGTTAGTGGCCGGATTTATGAACAGTTCAAGGGCAAGGGTGATAATTCTATGAAGCAATACATTTAGCAATACTTAAGAATAATAAAGAATTAAATTCAAACACTGTGTTCTTGCATAATACAAAGTATATCTTATACAATTTTCACAAACGACTGTTGAATAAATATTGTAGAAATGATTATACATCTTCAATGTTTAAAGAGCTAGGAATTAAAAAGTCTGCATGAAATATATATATATATATACATATATATATATATATATATATATATATATATATATATATATATATATATATATATATATATATATATATATATATATATATATATATATATATATATATATATAGCACAGAATTTTGTCAGTGAACAGGTCGCGGTCTCAAAGCGACGAAAATATTTTGACAAATTAAATTTAAATGTTGAAGTGAATCTAACGGATTTTGTGTGTTATTTTAAATGGCTTATAAACACCTTCCACGCTGCAATTATATATATATATATATATATATATATATATATATATATATATATATCAAGATCGGGTGGAACGCACTCGGAGAACACTCGGACATACAGGCATGCATACACGAACAGACGCGTACGCGTTCGTGTTTGCGTGTGCGCGCGTGCGTTTGCGTGTGCGCGCGTGCGTTTGCGCATGCGCAAGCAGAGAGACAGACAGACAAACAGAGACAGAGAGAGAGGATATTGCGTTGTGTTGGAAGAAAATGAATCAGTTTCAAACATTATTTTTAATCAACGATAAAGTTCTAAAATTTATATCTTAAGCAACTGTACAGCCATCATTGAATTGTGTAAAATTAATTTTTTTTATCTTTCTCTCCTGTTACTTTTTTTTTTCTTTCATTTTTTGAATTTTTATTTATTTATTTTTGTTTGGTAACTCTGATTCTTAAATAACGAATGTGAAACACTATCCAATACAGTTTCTTGGAACTGTTTAATTCAGTTTCAAATTTCATTAATTTGGCAAATTATATTTCCAACTTTGCATTCATCTCGTTTTGTAACCCTCCCATAATCTTAGGAAATTTTCATGGAAAATTGGTAAACTCAATTTCTATAGAATTTCTGTGACGACGTTGATTTGATTTAAACTTGATTGGAAAAGGTGATACAGACGCTGTTAAGTATGTATATATATATATATATATATATATATATATATATATATATATATATATATGTGTGTGTGTGTGTGTGTGTGTGTGTGTGTGTGTAAGTATATATATATTTATATATATAAATATATGTGTATATATATAAATATATATATATATATATAACTATATATATGTATATACACATATATATATGTATATACATATACATGTATATATGTATATATATATGTGTGTATATATATATATATATATATATATTCTCACATATGTATATCTACATATATACATATATATGTATATATATGTATATATATGTATATATATGCATAAACTTATATACACATATATACACACACACATATATATATATGCATAAATATGTGCATAAATATATGCATATACTTATATATATGTGTGTGTGTGTGTGTGTGTGTGTGTGTGTGTGTGTGTGTGTGTGTGTTTGTGTGTGTGTGTGTGTTTGTGTGTGTGTGTTTGTGTGTGTGTGTGTGTGAGTGTGTGTGTGTGTGTGTGTGTATAAACTTATATCACGAGAGGTACATAACGTAAGTTAAAGATCTCTCAATGTTCGTTAGATTTGATTTACATTTGGTGGATATAACAGATGCATCATTATATATATAATGCGCTACGTGTGCTTGAATGTATATACTTGTTCTGTGAGTAATTATTCAAAGTAGAAGAAAAGCAGGCACAAAAAAGTGAGCGGCTGGGAAAATATATCATATACAGAGAAATATGCAAGCACACTCGCACAAACATACATCCATCATTACGTCACCAGTTATGATATAACAATAGATTTTCCATGTACACATATTGTTGGCATTCCGTCAGTTACGACGACGAGGGTTCCAGTTGATCCGACCAACGGAACAGCCTGCTCGTGAAATATTCAGCGGGGATATTCAGCGTGACACAGTGTGACAAGGCTGACCCTTTGAATTACAGACACAACAGAAACAGGAAGAAAGAGTGAGAGAAAGTTGTGGTGAAAGAGTACAGCAGGGTTCGCCGCCACCACCACCCTGCCGGAGCCTCGTGGAACTTTAGGTGTTTTCGCTCAATAAACACTCACAACGCCCGGTCTGGGAATCGAAACTGCGATCCTATGACCGCGAATCCGCTGTCCTAACCACTGGGCCATTGCGCCTCCACTCTGTCTACCAAATTTCGCTCAAAATGACTTTGATTGCCTATACTCGAGTAGAAACCACTTGATCACTTAATACGCTACGGAATCGATCGAGGAATCATATGATTACATAGAAGTTCTTACCGACTCTAACATAATTCTCAGTTTCATTTTCCTTTTTGTTTTCTGTTTGCTTCACTAACTTTTCTTCCTTTCTCTCATCCTCTTTATCATCATCAGTATTAGCATCAGCATCACCATTGTCTCCATCCTCATTATTTTCTTTATCGTTAACATTTTATCCAGCTGACATCAGTCACTGTGATATACCAGATATCTTGTTTAACCACTCCTCTTTACGTTGGTTCTTTCTTCTGAAATTTGAGACATTTCAAAGCCTATTTTTTGCTTGTTGATTTATATTTATATGTTTATTGAAGTTTTGTTGAAACACTTGGATTGCCTGTCTTTCTGAAACGTGCTTTGGAGGAAGAAAGTGCTTGCTTCTGACGCAGAACTTTGAATGAAAAAGCAATTTCACGTCAAAAATAACTGAAGAAAAAACTACAAATACATAGAAACACGGATACGTAGACGAACAGACACAGAGCCAGATAAACAGATAGATTGATACATACATACATACATACATACATGTAAAATATGCACATATACACACATGTGTATGTATATGTATGAATGAACGTATGCATGTATAGGCACAGAAACAGACAGAGAGGTAGACAGATAAATGCATACATACATACATACATACATACATACATACATACATACATACATACATACATATATGCATTCATGCAAACATACATATAAAATATACACACATACATATATACACACATACACACATGTCTATGTATATGTATGTATGAATGAACGTATGCATGTATAGGCACAGAAACAGACAGAGACAGAGAGCGAGAGGTAGATAGATAAATGCATACATACATACATACATACATACATACATGCATACATACATATAAAATATACACATATACATATATACACACATACACAGATGTGTATGTATATGTACGTATGAATGAACGTATGCATGTATAGGCACAGAAACAGACAGAGACAGAGAGCGAGAGGTAGATAGATAAATGCATACATACATACATACATACATACATACATACATACATACATACATGCATGCATGCATGAATACATGCCTGCATGCAAAAGGATTGAAGAAATAAATGAGAAAGACTTAGAAACGTACTACATATACATCAGTAAAATTAAAATAAATTTCAAAACTGCTTTTCTGTTTTGTTTTGCTTTTTTGTTTTGTGTGTGGTTTTTGTATTTTGTTGAGTTTTTTTTTTTTAATAAAGTGGTGATGATAAAGATAGGGAGAGGGTACTTAGGTAATAAAAATAAAATATCAGGAGTCAGAAGAGAGTGAGTAGGAGAGAGAGGGAGACAATGTTAACGAACGTAGGAAAAAAGTGCGCCAAGTTAAAAAGTTGGAGAGGAAAAATGGGCAAAAAAAAAGCAGCAGAAAATTTTGACCGACGATATTATGCGTGTGTGCGAGACTTGTTTGCTAGTATTTGTGCGTGTGTGTTTGTGTGTGTGTGTGATTGTGTGCGCACGCGTGTGTGTATGTGTAAGTGCGTATAACTGAGAGAGAGAGAGAGAAACAATGAGAGAATTACTACATGTCTATGCTTATATATCGTAGCTATCAATCTCACTTTCTTGCCAACCTCTGCACACACGCGCGCGCGCGCACACTCACTCACACACACACACACACACACATTATATTATGCATATATATATATATATATATATATATATATATATATATATATATATATATATATATATATATATATTATGCATATATATATATACATATATTATGCATATATATACATATATTATGCATACATATATATATATATATATATATATATATATATATATATATATACATATATTATGCATATATATATATACATATATTATGCATATATATACATATATTATGCATACATATATATATATATATATATATATATATATATATATTAATAGGAAGGAAAACAAAAGAAAGAAAGAAACCTCGATATTATGTAAATAGAGCAACTTATCTGTGAAAATATGTGACACTTATTCGGTAGCCATGATAAAACTCAGAGTTTCGGATTCCGGGGTGGGACCCCACGCCAACATCTCTTCAGTTATCCGGCCATTGAAAATTCCTGTGAAAAATGACCGTTAAACAAAGGGAAATTACTGTGTGGTTGGCCGTCATTAAGACAAAAGAGCTGTAGACCGCTAAGTAAGTGGAGGTGGTAAAAGTAAGGGAGTAGAGAGGTCTATAGTGTTCGCGTAAGCGCACCAATCCGTACATTCGCCTATATCTATATACTAAACCACCCTCGCTTCAAACACACATTCTCACCCACATACTCGCCAAAAACTATACATATATGTACATATACATATATATTCCCGCGTACACACCCACACACACACACGCACACAACAACCTTGCACCCATACACCCGCACGGAAAAAAATTTTTTTAGGACTAAAAGCAAAAACAAAAGAAAGTGTGAGAAAGCTATCAGGTTAAAACGCGTCTAATATGCGCATATTTTCGCATGCACGCACATACATCTGTATACGCACGTACCCGCAAACACGCACACACACACACACACACACACACACACACACATATATATATATATATATATATATATATATATATATATATATATGCACTCACGTTCTAGTGATTGTGAGTTCAATTCTGAAATCGGGTGCTATGGTGTGTTATTGAGCAAAACACTTCATCTCACGTTGCTCTGTGATCACTTCGACACCTGACGCGCGGCACACAAACAACATCGATTTGATAAAGAGGGGGAGCTAATGGTGTGGCACATGCATTTAATCACTATCAGCAAACCATTTGTGAAGGTCGTTCACCAAAAAGTTGAACGTTCATACGTCACACAAATATATACATATATATGTGCGTGTATATATGTATATGTGTGTGTGCATGTGTCTGTATGTGTGCGTGCGTGTGCGCATAGATTTATTCTTTTACACTTTTACTTGTTTCAGTCATGTGACTGCGGCCATGCTGGAGCACCGCCTTTAGTCGATCAAATCGACCTCAGGACTTATTCTTTGTAAGCCTAGTACTTATTCTATCGGGCTCTTTTGCCGAACCTCTAAATTACGGGGACGTAAACACACAAGTATCGGTTGTCAAGCGATGTTGGGGAGACAAATACAGACACACAAACATATACACACACACACACATATATACATATACATATATACGACGGGCTTTTAAGTTTCCGTCTACCAAATCCACTCACAGAGCTTGGGTCGGACCGAGGTTATAGTAGAAGACACTTGCCCAAGGTGCCACGTAGTGGGGCTGAACCCAGAACCATGTGGCTGGTAAGCAAGCTACTTACCACACAGCCACTCCTGTGCCTATGTACATTTGTATATGTATGTATTTGTACATACCTGTATATGTATACATTTGTGCATTAAGCATGTTGCTATGGATTAAATTTGTATATCGAGTCTTATTTTATTCTTCTAATGGTTTCAATAAACGTTAACGAAAGCGAAATCAAAATTTAGAAATAGAAAAATAAAAATAAGATATAAATACATCATACAACTGTCTACACATACCACGTACTATTTCTATGTTGTATCTTTACAGTGTTTGTTTATTTTTAACGTAATTCCAATACATGTAACGACCTAAAAACTAATGCTACAACAAGCCACGATGTTAAAATAAAATACGAAGTTAGCGCTATGAAAATAAAAAAGATACAATATCTAAAAACAGAAACATTGAAATGCTTTTCATCATGGAAATACTTCCACACCATGGATGTTAGTGAACATGATACCAGCATGGTTTATACATAACTTTGGAAAGCTGAATTTGACTTGTATTCATATATAATAATCTACGACTTTACTGATGAGATGTAAAGATGCCGAAACATGCGCTAATAGATAACAGGGTGAGGGGAGCAATTTTTAATGCCTAAATTTGACTGGATTTCAAACTTAGCCCAGTTAAACTAAAGCGTTTGACCCGAGCAAAAAAAAAACAAAACAAAAATAGTGTAATAGGTGTAAAAAAACTTGCTCTAAACGAATATGAAAAAACAAAACAATGCGCACTCGCGAAGGGTGGATGGGATGAGGACTCGGAAAATTCACATCGTTAGACCATGGCCTTCGCGAGCGGGCGTTTTTTTAAATATTCGTTTAGAGCAAGTTGTTTTATACCTATTACACTATTTTTCGTGGAGGCGCAATGGCCCAGTGGTTAGGGCAGCGGACTCGCGGTCATAGGATCGCAGTTTCGATTCCCAGACCGGGCGTTGTGAGTGTTTATTGAGCGAAAACACCTAAAGCTCCACGAGGCTCTGCCAGGGGATGGTGGCGAACCCTGCTGTACTCTTTCACCACAACTTTCTCTCACTCTTACTTCCTGTTTCTGTTGTGCCTGTAATTCAAAGGGTCAGCCTTGTCACACTGTGTCACGCTGAATATCCTCGAGAACTACGTTAAGGGTATACGTGTTTGTGGTGTACTCAGCCACTTGCACGTTAATTTCACGAGCAGGCTGTTCCATTGATGTATCAGCTGGAACCCTTGACGTCGTAAGCAACGGAGTGCCTACAACAACATCATTTTAACGATCCCTAAATTATGACAGGAATGCTAACTTCGGTGGGAGTTGAACTTAGAATGTTCAGCAGAAGAAAGGTTGCTAATTATTTTGTCCTGAATGCTAACGATTTTGCTAGTTCGGCGCTTCGGGCACGTTTATAAAATTTTATACTAATAAGCCCAGGGCCTCAAATTTTGCAGAACGGGCTTGTCCATGACTTCAGTAAAGATACTAAATTTAACTAAATGTTGAAATGCAAAGTCGAAAGTCGACCTTTGCGGAATTTGAAATCAGAATTTAAAGCGGAAGAAACGCGGCTGAGCATTTTGTCCGGCGTACTAAGATTTTGCCAGATCGTCGCCTCAGGCACTTTGATAAACAAACTACAGAATATTAAACTTTTATAGGATTTGAACTTTTAGCCTTTAGTGAGTACAATAACTAACTCATTTTACACACCCCACCACCTCCAAAGAATATAAAAAGCGTGATATAAAAAAGAGTGAGAAATTCTGAGTTAGTCTACTTGATGGAGGGCAAAAATGACATGCTATGTCAATAATTAAAAAGAATAAGAACCTACTATACGAATATTTAGAAATTTAGTGAATGAGAAGTAGAAAAAATATTTTCCAATATTACAAAATTGAAATTAGTTATACAGAAATGTTCAGTAAATGGCTAAAAGGCAATGCAGATTCTAAACATTTAAACATGATAACGGAATCAATTGGCTGTTAGTTAAATTCAAATAACACGAATTTCTTCCATATATAGAACAATACCAAATTTCTTATTTCAGTTTTCTTTGTATTGTAATTGTATTTTTTTCCTGAAGATTTACATTGTTTTACGTTTTATGCTTTTTCATTGTATTATTTAATGTAATGTATAACCACGCATTTCTCTACCTCTCTCTCTCCCCCTCTCTTTCTCTTTCTCTCCCTTTACTTTTTTCCTTCTCACTCTCTTTCAAAACCTCTCTCACTTTAAATACAATTATTATAGACACCTAAGCACACACACACGTACGTCCATACATATATGCATACTTGTATATATATATATATATATATATATATATATATATATATATATATATATATATATATATATAAACAAATAGTAAATGCGTATATGCATATATACGTACAGGTATGTGCATACCGACATCCACCTGTATGTATAGGTGCATATCTGGGTACAGGACATTGCAAACAAAACGTAGACGAGAAAACACACAAGCCACATAGAGAACATTCTTCTTCATCAGCTACCCCCGTTTTAACACCGGCGTTTCGAAGAGCTGGGCAGGACGCATCGCTAAAACGGCTCTTCCCATGGACCGCAAATTAAATTTGTATACACAAATTAAACCTTGCCATGGAGGAATGTAGTGGCGGACAAAAAAGAAGACAGGAAAACAAACAGAAAAGGCTATACGACCAGACGGGAAAAATTATGTGTATGAACGCTGTGAGGCACGAACTTGAAAGTGGGGACGAAGTAAGTTCGCGTGTTTGCTCGGCGATAGCCAAGGAAGAAAAGGATTATTGACCGGAAGCATGTGACCATGCCGGTGTAAGGGGCAGAGAGAGAGTGGTAGAGGGAGAAACAAGGGGAGGAAGTAGAAGAATAGGTGAGCAACGAGAGGAAAAGAGGAAGAGAGGAAGTACGAGGGGGGAAAAGGAGATACGTAGTAGTAACAGAGGAAGAACGAGAGGGGTAAAGAGAGATACGTAGTAGTAAACAGAGGAAGAACGAGAGGGGGAAAAATTGAAGAGAAAGAGAAAGAGATAGAGTAGCGTCGGAAAATATAAAGTTGCGAAAACTACTTACAGATTAGTGACGCTGCGTTCGGTCATGTAAAAACAAATAGTAAATGAGTATATGCATATATACGTACATGTATGTGCATACCGACATCCACCTGTATGTATAGGTGCATATATATATATATATATATATATATATATATATATATATATATATATATATACACGCCTACGTGTATGCATGTGTGTTGTTTCGTGCGACTTGATATACACATATACATAATACGGCACTATACTCTCCCACCTTTTTCTTTGTGAAGCATAAGCGCGCGTTCAAGTACGCACAACTTCACGGGTGATGTAAATGCTTGTTCTGATTCCTAGGAGTCTGTGTGCTGGACACTGCAAGAGGTTTTAATTACATTTAAACATAAATTAGACACATACAAACACATACATTTATACATAGGGATATATACATTATGTCTGCTTATATGCGCATGTGTATGTATGTATGTATGTATGTATGTATGTATGTATGTATGTATGTTAAAACTGGACCGGTTACAGGCATCGTGTTCAAGTCCTTGAACGTTTGCATCAGAGACGTCTCAGACACATTCTCAATGTTGGCTTGTTCTTGCGAACTCCAGACACGGAGGTCTTGAGGAGGGTCAGCTTTCTGAGCATTGAGATGTTGGTGGGCCACCATCGATTACGCTGGACTGGACACCTTGTTTGTATGAGTGATTAGAGGTTCTCTTAGTAAATGCTATGAGAAAACACGAGTAACAAAACGCAAAGAAGGCTGATACAAAAATAAAAGGAGAAAAAGTACAGAAAGCGAAGATATTTTTCCTCTTAGACTGTAGAAACCATAATTAGAGCACGCCGGGCGAAATGCTTAGCGGTATTTCGTCTGTCTTTACGTTCTGAGTTCAACTTCCAGAGGTCGACTTTCCTTTCATCCTTTCGGGGTCAATAAATTAAGTACCAGTTACGCACTGGGGTCGATGTAATCGACTTTATCCCTTTGTCTGTCCTTGTTTGTCCCCTCTATGTTTGACCCCTTGTGGGCAATAAAGAAATAAGAAACCATAATTAATGTAGCTGGTGCAGAATAATATAAAAGAAAGGAGTCCAAAATCTGTGAGATAGCTACTCAGTCCGGAGCGGGTGGTGTCCACCAGGTCGACAAAAGAAACATGTCCATGTGCTTATACTTGCTAAAAATTTCGGATCTGGAATATAGTAGCGTGGTAGAATTTTTGGATTTGGAACCAAATGTGCTATCTTTCAGTTACAAATAACTGGCAACTCTTTAATTCATTTATATATAGCGTAGATTTTTCCCCGATTCTCCATTTGATTGTATATAGTGTACATTTGGTCTTCAGATACCATACATTGCTATTCAACTTTGTGGCATGATATTTTGATGTGTATCTTAAAAGCATGAAACTGTTAGTTAGTAGCTCTCTTGTAATCCTGTATAGCAAATATTATCTCTCACGGGATACAGTACTTTTTGTTGATCCTATATATATATTAGAACAAGTAGAAAGATAAATTTTATTCAACGCATAGATACTGAACAGTATAGATATAAAGGATAAAATCCTTTTTTTTTTTTCTTTTTAAAAGCAGAATAAAATTTGTCGGCAACCAGCCCTGCTTTTAAAAAAGAAAAAAGAAAGGATTTTATCTTTTATATCTATACTGTTCAGTATCTATGCGTTGAATAACATTTATCTTTCTACTTGCTCTACCATACATTTCAGCGCTTCGAAAACAAACTTGTTTGTTTACATACAGCGTAACCTATATATACATATATATATATATATATATATATATATATATATATATAGAGAGAGAGAGAGAGAGAGAGAGAGAGAGATAGATAGATAGATAGATAGATAGATAGATAGATACATATATATATATATATATATATATATATATATATATATATATATATATATATATATATATATATATACATGTACATATATATATATATATATATATAGAGAGAGAGAGAGAGGGGGGGGGGGGAGAGATACATAGATAGATAGATAGATATGTTGTGTATTTATGGATGGATGCATGCATATGTTTAAATACATGATGGCGCAAGGTCTAACTGTTTTGGTTCACGATCAGGAAGTCGTGGTTTCCATTCTAGAGCGGGAAGTGCGTTGTGGTCCAAAGTATAGTATGTCATTTCACGTTGTTTTAATGAACTCTTCTGAAATGAATACTATTTTCGATATTTCTCTAGCTTAAGATTAAGATTGACAAGAGAGTGTCTGTATCTACATCCAACTGCATACGAGGTGGTGCTGAAAAGTTCCTGGTTTTGGGTAAAAAAAGAAAATGCAAGAAGATCAGTTAATTATGATTTTATGGCGCAGGAGTGGCTGTGTGGTAAGTAGCTTCCTTACCAACCACATGGTTCCGGGTTCAGTCCCACTGCGTGGCATCTTGGGAAAGTGTCTTCTGCTATAGCCTCGGGACGACCAAAGCCTTGTGAGTGGATTTGGTAGACGAAAACTGAAAGAAGCCCGTCGTATATATGTATATATATATATATATATATATATATATATATATATATGTGTGTGTGTGTGTGTGTGTGTGTGTGTGTGCGTGTGTCTCTGTTCCCCTAGCATTGCTTGACAACCGATGCTGGTGTGTTTATGTCCCTGTAACTTAGCGGTTCGGCAAAAGAGACCGATAGAATAAGTACTAGACTTCCAAAGAATAAGTACCGGGGTCGATTTGCTCGACTAAAGGCGGTGTTCCAGCATGGCCCCAGTCAAATGACTGAAACAAGTAAAAGAGTAAAAAGTAATATTCACCTCTTAGATTCACCCTTTGAATTACAGGCACAACAGAAACAGGAAGTAAGAGCGTGAGAAAGTTGTGGTGAAAGAGTACAGCAGTGTTCGCCACCATCCCCTGCCGAAGCCTCGTGGAATTTTAGGCGTTTTCGCTCAATAAACACTCACAACGGTCTGGGAATCGAAACCGCGATTCTATGACCGCGAGTCCGATGCCCTAACCACGGGGCCATTGCGCTTTCACTCAGTTGCATAGACTCAAATCATAATGATACTAGTGGATTGCTCCCTTCAGATTTCTCTCCTGAGCTGTGGGATCATGCTTCGTGTAGGAATATTCAACCTCTTCAAATTAGGTTTAACTAATCACACTGTGTAACACGATATTTGTTCTTGGGTAGCAACTGTTATTTCCTATTTTCTTATCCGTAGAAAGTACGAAAACTGGTCTAAAAGAAACGAGAGCTCCATTTCCTCCAATGAACTTCCTTGCAGTTTTCTTTGGTCCAGTCTCACTGGCAAATTTTGGTATGACTTGAAACTAACAAATAAAAACGCTTGCTCAACGTTCTAGAGAATGTAGTTGAACCTGTAACTTTATGGTGTGAAATGACTTTTGATTGCATTCGCCACTATTAAACTATCAAATAATTAAATAGAAAACACCACAAAATGACTTGACACTCGGCAAACAGAGTATTTTCTCTGACCTCCGTTCTATTGATTTTTGTGTTAGCTTGATTAGTATTGCAGATAAAAACTGAAATATTCTAATCCTCATTTAATGCTCATTTAATCCGTTTTTAATATTAATTTTCTTTTTTTTTTTGTTATTCTTTTCCTTGTGATGTCCATTCAAAATATTGTCAGAAACATGTTGCAGTTGTTTTATTGTGCGTGTATATGTATACGCGTTTGTGTTTGCGCACGTGCATGTGTGTCAATGGCGGCGATTTAATGGGAAATATTTGGCAGAAAATGTAGTTATACTGCCATCCATGTCATTTTACACCTTATCATCGTAAGTATTTACCCTACTACCCACTTCCACCCCCACCACTACTACCGCCATTAGCAGCAGCAGCAGCATCTTTACAAGTGCCCCGATACCATAATCACCATCTCCATCAGTATCCTTCAGTCCCCTCTTTCGTCTCCTCTTTCATTTATTTTCCCTCCTCCTTATTCCCCTTCCTTATCCTTGTTTTACATCCTCCAATCAATACTTTCATCACACCTAGCAGAAATTCCAACTGTTGGCATTAAAATCCACAGAATGAGCAACACCATTAAGTAACCAAAGGGTAAATATTGATCCAAGTACTTGAATTGCAAGAAATAGGAGCCAAATCGCGCTCATTCACTTCGCTACTGTAAAAGAAAGAATATATTCCATAGTACAGTCTTAGAGACAGTATGTTTGAATAAAAAAGGAGTTGGCTTAAAAGTCACGAGTTTAAAACTCATTTAATATATATATATATATATATATATATATATATATATATATATATATATATATATATATATATATATATATATATATATATGTTGTTGGCACTCCGTCGCTTACAACGTCGAGGGTTCCAGTTGATCCAATCAACGGAACAGCCTGCTCTTGAAATTTACGTGCAAGTGGCTGAGCACTCTACAGACACGTGTACCCTTAATGTAGTTCTCGGGGATATTCAGCGTGACACAGTGTGACAAGGCTGACCCTTTGAATTATAGGCACAACAGAAACAGGAAGTAAGAGTGAGAGAAAGTTGTGGTGAAAGAGTACAGCAGGGTTCGCCACCATACCCTGCGATCTAGTCAATAAGTTGGTGAACCCTGTTGTACTCTTTCACCACAACTTTCTCTCACTCTTTCTTCCTGTTTCTGTTGTACCTGTATTTCAAAAGGCCAGCCTTGTCACACTCCCGAGAACTACGTTAAGGGTACACGTGTCTGTGGAGTGTTCAGCCACTTACCCATTAATTTCACTAGCAGGCTGTTCCGTTGATCGGATCAACTGGAACCCTTGTCGTTGTAACCGACGGAGTGCCAACAACGCTGAGATCGACTTAGCCTTTCATCCTTTCGGGGTCGATTAAATAAGTACCAGTTACGCACTGGGATCGATGTAATCGACTTCATCCCTTTGTCTGACCTTGTTTATCCCCACTATGTTTAACCCCTTGTGGGCAATAAAGAAATAGGAAACATTAGCACGTCCGGCGAAATCCTTAGCAGTATTTCGTCTGTCTTTACGTTCTGAGTTCAAATTCCGGCTGAGGTCGACTTTGCCTTTCATCCTTTCGGGTTCGATAAACAAAGTACCAGTTGCGTACTGGGGTCGATCTAATCGACTGGCTCCCTCCCCAAAAATTTCGGGCCTTGTGCCTAGAGTAGAAAAGAATATATACGTATATCTATACAACATACACATAAACACTCGGACGTATATGCATACACACACACTGACACAGAGAAGGCTGGCCGTGATTTCACAACCACTCCGCTTCGGCGAACTCCGTGTACTGTAGCTGTTGATGCCATCAACGTAACGCGGACTGTCAGTGTATTCTTTGTGAAAAGAATACTGTACTCAACTTACATATGCATTCAGTGCTTTTTCTTGTTAATATCTAAATGCCTTTGTGCATAATTTTACATAATAGACGTATATACATACACAAAGACACACACACACACTGTTCCGTGTATTTATATACATACGTACGTACATAAATACAAACATACATACATGCATACGTGAGTGTGTGTGTGTGTAATACATACATATATATATATATATATATATATATAGATAGATAGATAGATAGATAGATAGATAGATAGATAGATTACACACACACTTATGCATGTATGTATGTACGTACTATGTATATATATATATATATATATATCTGTGTGCGTATAGCCATTAAAAGGAAAAGTTTACATTTTTATTGTATTAATAGTGACCAAGTTATTTCCCTTTGAAGACATTGCATTCCAGCACATGTCGTGACATGTAGAATGATATCATAAAATTATATTTTGCAATAAATATAATGACATTTTCCTGCATATTTTATAATAATCAATTTCTTTTATATGGCCTTATATTACAATTAATTCAATGCGGTATTCAAATGTATAATAGTTCAGTGACTTTCTTTTAAAGAATATTGAACATTTGCACTTATGTTTAATATATGCATGACTCAATGTGTGTTGTATTAATAGTAAGTTCAAATGCAATAATTTCAAATGGCTGCAAACACATAGCTTTATATACAATCGTTATACTCTGCACCTTATGAAGTTTTAGTGAATAACTATAAAGAAACTGAACGTCCAAATTGAAGTTATGAAAATCCCACTCATGTGATTTTAAACATGATTTTCCAAGCTGTCACCCCACTATACCATCCAATGCTTTTTTGCATGAAATTTGTGAGACGGAAAATACGCGAGTAGCTCTCTCTCTCTCTCTCTCTCTCTCTCTCTCTCTCTCTCTCTCTCTCTCTCTCTCTCTCTCTCTCTATCTCTCTCTTTCTCTATCTCTCTCTCTCTCTCTCTCTCTCTCTCTCTCTCTCTCTCTCTCTCTCTCTCTCTCTCTCTCTCTCTCTCTCTCTGTATATATATATATATATATATATATATATATATGTGTGTGTGTGTGGCGTTATTATTTTTCTATAATAATGCCCTTTATATAAATATATATATATATATATATATAAGTTCAAAAAAGAAAAAAGACAAAAAAAAACAACAACAAAAAAACAACAACGTGAGGACGTGATACAGATTGCGTTACTAGACGCTCGAGAAAGAAAAGAAGGAGAATTTGACGTTTCGAGCGGAGCTCTTCGTCGAAAACAAAGAAAGTCCAAACAAGGGAAAAACGGAGGAAGAAAAATCCGAGGAAGAAAAGTCGCTACCGATATCCACGAGGTTATATATATATATATGTATATATATCTATTTCTCTCTCTCGACTTATGTCTATTTGTGCCACAGGTGAAATTAGATCTTCAATAAATCCAAATCCATAATACAAATATCAAACATTGTGTTGGTAGCGAGATATCCACCTATCCATACATATTTTCCGCCCAATATTCCTGGAATTATTGTGGGGGTTGAGTATTCAGGCAGCTTCTCCATAGGGCCTTGTCAGAAGCAATCGTCATTACAAATTCTGATTATATTCCCAAGCGTGACAATCTGAGACTATGCATTTTATCCACCCATCACGTTCTAGGTCGGTGGAGGCGCAATGGCCCAGTGGTTAGGGCAGCGGACTCGCGGTCATAGGATCGCAGTTTCGATTCCCAGACCGGGCGTTGTGAGTGTTTATTGAGCGAAAACACCTAAAGCTCCACGAGGCTCCGGCAGGGGATGGTGGCGAACCCTGCTGTACTCTTTCACCACAACTTTCTCTCACTCTTACTTCCTGTTTTTGTTTTGCCTGTAATTCAAAGGGTCAGCCTTGTCACACTGTGTCACGCTGAATCTCCCCGAGAACTACGTTAAGGGTACACATGTCTGTGGAGAGCTCAGCCACTTGCACGTAATTTCATGAGCAAGCTGTTCCGTTGGTCGGATCAACTGGAACCCTCGTCGTCGTAAGCGACGGAGTGCCAACAACAACAACCTTCTAGGTCTACTCTTAGGTCTCCTTCCGGTCAACTCGGCTTGAAAGTATCGTCTGGCGATTCTTTCCTTTGATTTTGTAATCACATCTCCGTAGTACAGGAACTGTGATCTTTTATTAAAATTCGCTTCTCAACTACGTGGCTTTGTGTTCAATCGTTAAGCTTGACACATTATGAAATATTTGGGGGATATATCTATAAGTGATATAACGGCGCTATAACCTCTGATTGGTCAATATATTTTGCATGTTATTTATTAGACGGAAACTGCGAGAGTAAATCACTCATTTAAGTTACGTCAGTTTATGTTACAAGTAAACTTAGATTTTCAGGAAATACAAATCTCTAATATAGTTATCAAACAATGTATTAGGATTGAGATAACCAATAATAATTATACGAAATCCAAAATCTAAAACTAGTACAATAATGAAAGAATAAATCTTCGATCATTCATTGATTCTCCACTTCTTTTCTCATCCAAATGGTCGCAGTCAAATACGTAAAACAAGTAAAAGAAATGCACTTAGAATTTTATAGTTAAAACTCTGCAGAAGGCGCCGCTGGAAAATTTTCTATTATTATATATTTTACCAGATAGTTACACTGATTTTTATATATATATACTTGTGTATGTATATATATATATATATATATATATATATATATATATATATATATATGTATATAAATGTGTGTTTGCATATATATATATATATATAATACAAAGAATATATATACATGTATACACACATATATGTACATACTTACATCTACATGTGTATATATATTATGCATATCAGGGTACAGGACGTTAGAACAATGAACTACAGACAACGGAACGAACACATAGGAAAACGGAAAGCCACTTGGAATATTCCTTCATCAGCTGTCTCTATTCTAACTAGACGTTTCGAATATATTTACATATATATGGCCTGGACCAATCTTTCGTCGAAACATATCTAAATTTTATGAAAGTTTATATATATGTGTGTGTGTGTGTGTGTGTGTGTGTGTGTGTGTGTGTGTGTGTGTGTGTGTGTGTGTGTGTAGGGAGAGAGAGAAAGAGAAAGAGAAAGAGATAAAGAAAAAGAGAAAAGCATTCCTTAAGAATGCAGCTAGAAATTTTATTGGGCGCCAAAAACCCTAATATATTCGGGTGCGTAGCTTTAAGTATCCTAGATTATGAACGGAAAGGAAAATATTGGGTGGGATGGAAGATAAGCATCCGTTTTCAGTTTTTTTTCTTTCAGTTTGATGTTTCTCTAGAAAATTTAAAATTTATTATCTGAAGACTTATAAGCTCAGATGTTTAAAACATAAATCAGAGAAAATCTTTCGAAGGGTGGTGAAACTGAAAAAAAATTCAGTAAGGGGTGGGATTTGAAAAGTTTACTACGTTACTTAGACACTTTTTCCGTCTTTTTATTATTTTATTTAATTATTTGCTCATTTTCCTCCTACCCATCCTCCACCTAGATAAATTCCCTCTTGCTCTCCATATATATATGTATATATATGTATATATATGCATAAGTATATATATGCATATATACATAGGCGTAGGAGTGACTGTGTGGTAAGTAGCTCGCTTACAAACCACTTGGTTCCGGGTTCAGTCCCACTGCGTGGCACCTTGGGCAAGTGTCTTCTACTATAGCCTCAGGCCGACCAAAGCCTTGTGAGTGGATTTGTTAGACGGAAACTGAAAGAAGCCCGTCGTATATATATATATGTGTGTGTGTGTGTGTGTGTGTGTGTGTGTGTATTAGGGAATCGCACATATACATATGTATATGCACATGCATGTGTGTGCGCGCGCACGCGCTGTTTCTGCATCTGTGAATGCTCTCCACCGCCGCTTGACAACTGGTGTTAGTGTTTTTACTTATTCAAAACTTAAAGGTTCGGCAAAAGAGGCCGACACAATCACTACCAATAAGTACAAGGATCGATTTGTTCGACTGGAATACCTCAAGTTGTCACTGCAGCATCACTTAAGTTACATGACTGAAATACGTAAAAGAGAAAAGCTTGAAGATTGTGGATAATTCAATTCAAATGCTAATTTTATTTATGTATCACGCAACTAATAGAAGTTAACTTTAACCTCTGCAATTTAAAGCGGTTAATATAGTGTTGGACAATAGCTTCCAGACACTAATTACGAGGCAAACTCCTGCCAGGGTAACGTTGAGCAAAATGCCCAGTGAGATTACTACGCATGCTATTTAATTTCTCCTCAAATAGTTGTCAGTGTAGCCGGTTATCTGCAATACACGACATCCTTTTGGGTATCCCATAAGTACAAGTCTGCAGGTGTTATATCAGAAGAAACTGGGAATTCAACTGCATATCATTGTCCTGTCCAACTCTTAGAAATTTTCATTCAGGTAAGCTCGCATATCTCGGCAGTAGTGCGACGGTCTGCAGACAAACTGAAAGAAAAAAGTTCATTTTCATTAAGTGAATGTATGACAAGTAAAATGGACGTGCTTAGCATGTGTAGCTACGCTTGGCCGGTATTAGTACTTTCAAAGAAAAATGGTCCGATTAAACTTCTTCATGACACTTCACACATTGCGCCCCTCTAAAGCACATCTGCTCTTTCTGCATCTCCGATTTCTTTAATATCCAGACACCCAACAATTACTAACTGTGTATAATCTTTCTTAATGTGTTACTCGTTATTTTGACTATTTTGTGTAGAGATGCGTCTTTGGGGTTTTGAGCAATTTTAATTTAACTACTCAACCCCAGCAGTTATTTGCTTGTTTATTTTTTTTTTGTTTTAAACCTGATATTTATTCTACCTGTCTTTTACCGAACCGTTACGTTTCGGGGGTGAACAAATAATATGAAGGACACATAAGGACACATACACGCGCGCTCACACACACACACACACACACACACACACACACACACACACATATATATATATATATATGTATATACACACACACGTGTATATATATATATATATATATGTATATATATATATATTTATATGTATATATATATATATATATCTATTTATATACACATATATATATATACATATTTATATATATATAAATATATAATTATATATATACACACACATATATATGCACATACATACATACATACATACATCTAGATATGTTTATATATACGACGGGCTTCTTTCAGTTTCCGTCTTTCAGTTTCAGTCAGGGGCTATAGTGGAAGACACTTGCCCAAGGTGCCGCATTGTGGAATTCAACCCAGAACCATGTGATTGAGAAGTAAGTATCTTACCACGCAGCCATTTCTGAAAAAGCTACAAAATTATGAGACAAGTTACGTCGCCATTGTATACGAGCGTTTCACCCACCTCTCCTCCTCATCCACTATATTTTATTTCAGCGGGAGTACATATAGGAATTTTTACAAAGAAATTCTGTCGAAGGAGGAGTTAGACTCTACAGAAGTTTTCTACATTTACATTTGAATGAAACTAAAAGCAACATTTTTATTTTTCATTTTTAGTTTCAACTTCAGCTGAATTAATTTTAAGCTGCCACTACTTGGTCTGTACTTTTCCAGTCGCTGTTAAGAACATTATCACTCGTACGTCTGCTATTTTCCTGCAAGCATTTTCATGAATGTATGTGTGTGCATATAATATATAAATATGTGTGTGTGCGTGTATGTGTGTGTGTGTGTGTGTGTGTGTGTGCGCGCGCATATAAATAAATATGTGTGTGTGTGTATATATATACACATGTGTATATATATGTGTGTGTGTGTGTATATACATGTATATATATATGTGTGTATAAATATATCTGTGAGTATATATGTATATATATGTGTGTGTATATATATATGTGTTTATATATGTGTATATATATGTAGGTATATATATATGTATATGTATATATATATATATATGTATATATATATATATTTATATATATATATATATGTATATATATATATATATATATATATATATATATATATATATATATATATATATATATATGTGTGTGTGTGTGTGTGTGTATACATGTATATATATATATATATGTGTGTGTATATATATATATATATATGTTTAAATATATATATATATATGTATGTGTATATATGTATATATATACATATATGCATGCATATGTATGTATATCCGTATATATGTTGTACATATAGACGTACATATGTATGTGTGTATGTGTCTGCACGTGTATGTGTGTGTGTGTGAGTGTGTGTGGACATACAGACACACACGTAAATGTATATGGATATGCAAGTGCGTGTGCATACACCAACCATTCAACTGGTTGCGCCAGGAAGCTTTTAGCCAACGGTAGATGACAGTCGTTTTAAAGGCAACAAAGAGTCTCCCCTTTCTTTTCTATATATTTCGTTGTTATTTTCTTTAATGTTATTTTGCGATCACTCTATAACCACATTCTTCTGATGTATTTGTAAATCATTAACTGTTAATAGTTAGCTGTCTGTAGCTCTCTTTAAATCATTTATGATTTTCATTTGTTCATAGTTATTTTTTTTTCTACCTACAATTATATATTTTATTTCCTATCCTAACATTCAGTGTCCTTAAACATATATTCTACTCTTTTATCTATGTTCTCATCCATTACGGCCTCTCAAGCAATTGTTTTCTTTGTTTAATATATATTCATTACCCCAGATACAGCCTTCAACATCGCATGAATTATTAATATCATCATCATAGTCGTTGTTGTCTTCACCGTTGTCATCAGCACCATCATCAGTATATACGCTGTCGTCATTATCGTCATCATCATCAAAATCATCGTTGTTTTAAAATATGTCTCTCGCTTTTATATCGTATCAACGAGACCAAAACTATGGCCCGGCGGTTATGCAAGATAGACGTTGTAAATTTGTGGACAATGCCCTCCATAGTATATGTGTCATTCTAATCAGGGTTGTTTCGTTTATGTCCAAGCATAACTGGGAATTTGTTAGTGATTTTTTTTTTAGCCCGGTTTCATTACCCCATATCGTTCAAGTGCAGCTGATACGGTTTAGGTGACCACATCCATAAGATGAAAATCTCAAGGTTTATTAAATATTTTTAGTCAACTTTTTTTTCTGAGTATTTGAAGTATCACAAATCATTCACGTGTCGGGACACTATGCTTAGCAGCATATCTTCCGACGCTTTATCTTGTGGTTTAAATCTTACTAATGTCAACCCGTTCAGGGTAGATAGAATAAAGTACTAGACAAATACAGGGGCCGATGTAATCGACTAGCCCTTTCCTTCCCCCAAAATTGCAGGCCTTGTACCTATAGTAGAAAGGTTTATCATTATTATCATTATTATCGTTGTTGTTTTCGTAGTTATTATTATTATAACTATTATTATTATTATTATTATTATTATTATTATTATTATTATTGTTATTGAGTGAGAGAGCAGTGCTTGCCATCAAAGTGACACTGGGGTGAAATATACGAAGCCCAGTATACCCATCATGACTACCTGTCTGATAAGGGTACACCAGTCATGTGAATCATAAACATATATGCGTGACATGGTGATCTCATATGAAGATAAACAGCGCCTGACCTTAGAAGTGGGGCCTAGTTAGAATTTTCTTCAGGTCGAGTAGCCCATCCTGCTCAAAATGTCCCTGAATAAGTGTTATTTAAGGATATTGAACGAAACACTCGTGTTTCCAGAGGTGAAGAATTCCTTTCAACACATGGCTATGATGCTCCTCCACTACTTCTGCTCGTGATCAGTGATGAACATATCGTCAGCCACTAAGGGACATGCTCAACTAATTAAGGTCAAACAATTGACAAACAAATTTGTGGCATTGAGCAGAATATTTCCTGTAACCCATCTTTTATACCGAGACAAAACAA
>NC_142935.1:21950477-21955477 GCF_046866305.1 Octopus bimaculoides
GAACAAAGGTCTCAAACCAGTTAAATAGAGAACAGGAGGATAGGAAAAGGGCTAAATTAAAACTAACACTGTTAGAAATAGAAAACAAGATTAAACTCTCCCATGAAAAAGAGAGAGCAGAGAAGGAGAAGAGAGCAGTAGAAAGCATAAAAACAAACCCCAAGGCTTTCTATAGATTTGCAAAAGAGACTGCTACGGTACAGTATAAGATAGGACCCCTATTCCTGCCTAATGGCTCACTGACTGCAGATCCCACATGGATAAATGAAGTGCTCAGTGCACAATTCAAGAGTGTCTTCACTTCTCCTCTGAGTCACATGCAGATAAAGAACCCAGCTGATTTCTTTGACAATAGCACTCAGCAGAAAAAGACTGCATCCATTACCTACATTGACATTGAAGAGGAAGATGTAATAGCTGCCATAAATGAAATGAGCTTAAATTCGGCAACTGGCCCCGATGGTTTCCCGGCTGTCCTCTTAAAGTCGTGTAAACAAGAATTAGCAGGACCACTCCGGATACTCTTCCAGAGTTTCCTTGCAAATGGTAAACTTCCCAAAAACCTGAAGGAAGGCACCATATGTCCTATCCATAAAGGCGGAAGCAGAGCAGAGGCTGGGAACTACAGGCCCATCTCTCTGACTTCACATATTAGCAAAGTCATGGAACGAATTGTCAGAAAGAGATTGATTGCGTTCCTAGAAGAAAATGACTTGCTGAATGAGACCCAGCATGGTTTCCGTCCAGGTAGAAGCTGCCTCACGCAGCTCCTGCAGCATTATGACTGGGTCCTGAAGCAGCTACTTGACCATTCAAATGTTGATGTGATATATCTCGACTTTGCAAAAGCCTTTGACAAAGTTGATCATGGCTTGATATGTCACAAGCTGCGAAACCTTGGCATAACTGGTAAATTAGGAGAATGGCTGCATGACTTCCTGAATGGTAGAAGTCAGACAGTTGCAGCCAATGGAGAACTATCTAGGGAAACACAAATATTGAGCGGTGTTCCGCAAGGAACTGTCCTGGGGCCACTACTGTTCATAGTGGCCCTTCTGGACATGCCCACGGTTACTCGGAGAGCCACTGTCACTAGCTACGCTGATGACACAAAACTATCTCAGGCAATAAAGAATCCTGATGATATTGTAAGCCTAGAGAATGACCTAAATGCAATATATGAGTGGGAAGAGCAAAACAATATGCAGTTCAATGCGGAAAAATTTCAAGTACTGCGTTTCAAGGCCACAAGTGCCTCCCAACTGGCATACACAGGACCTGGAGGTACTGCAATCCCAGAACCACAAGCCGTTAGAGACCTAGGCATCAACATGTGTAGTGATGCATCATTTCACATGCACATTGTCAAGTTGACAGCAAAGTGCAGACAGCTGGCGGGGTGGACACTGAGGACATTCCGTACAAGGGATCAAGAAGTCATGTTGACTCTATGGAAGACATTTGTCCTGAGCCGCCTAGACTATTGCTCTCAGTTGTGGTCACCACACAGTGTCAAACGGACAGCAGAACTCGAGGCAATTCAGAGGCACTATACAAAAAAGATCGCCACAGTCCAGCAGATGAACTACAGGGAGCGACTGCAGGCACTAGGTCTCTACTCCCTGGAGCGCAGGCGGGAGAGATATGCAATAATATACATATGGAAAATACTGGAAGGACTGGTGCCGAACTTTGGCATCAAGTACTACAGGAATGCCCGCACGGGTCACCACTACATGGTGCCAAAGGTGCCGTCCACTGCATCTCACATAAGAACAAGATACTGCAGCAGCCTCGGTTTCAGAGGACCTCAGCTCTTCAATGCCCTGCCAAAACATTTGAGAGACCTGCAAGACACGGATGTGGAGGTCTTCAAGACAAAACTCGACGCTTTCCTCTCCACGATACCAGACGAACCAATGGCTCGAAATGAGACACAGTTTAGAGTAGCGATGTCAAATTATCTTATACACCAGATGTGCCATCAAAACTCTTGATTGGACTATATCAGGTGCAGGAGAAGAGCCATGCAAGGAACGTGAAGAGAGCAAAGCATAAAGACAGAAAATCACGGTGGTGCTCTAGCATGACCACAGCCACTTGACTGAAATCCATAAATAAATAAATAAAAAATAAAATATATATATATATATATATATATATATATATATACTAATTTCATTTCAGAAATCTCTCTCTGTCTCTCTCTCTCTCTCTCTCTCTCTCTCTCTATATATATATATATATATATATATATATATATATATATATATACTAATTTTATTTCAGAAATATATATATTATATCTATACATCTATATCTATCTATCTATATATATATATATATATATATATATATAAATTCAAAAAAGGATAAAACTCTTTTACAAGAATTTTATCAAGAAGCCAGTGTGTAAAAAAATTCATTAGGGAAATATCTATTCCCAAGAATATAATTATTCGTTTATATTTATATAAAGGGCATTATTATAGAAAAATAATAACGCCACACAGTGGACGTCTCAAAATAACCACATTTAGTACCTATGCGAGGAAAAAACAACCATATGGCAAATGAAAGACGTGTCTGTGTATACAGTCATATGATGGCTAAACAGGCGTGTGCGTAGTGTGTGTGAGTGTATGTATGTGTGCGTATACATATACATAGATATACTCGGTTATTTTGAGAAGTCCACTGTGTGGCGTTATTATTTTTCTATAATAATGCCCTTTATATAAATATATATATATATATATATATATATATATATATATATATATTTCTGATATAAAATTAGTATATATATATATGTGTGTGTATGTGTGTGTGTGTGTGGGTGTGTGTGTGTGTGTATAAACTCATTTTTAAGAACAATTTTACGTTAAATTGACCGATTCTTTCTTTTCGTAGAGTGTATATATATATTATTCTTTAACAACAAGCGCCATAGTGACTTCGAAGTTTCAACCTGTTTAACCGTCATATAACTGTACACACACGCAAAGAGAGAGAGAGAGAAAGAGAGAGAGAGAGAGAGAGAGATAAAGAGAGAGGGAGAAAGAGAGCGCGAAAGAGACTTTACTCTTCCATTATTAGAATAAACGAAGTACTCCATGTGTGCGATATTATGTAATATACACAATACATAAATAGTAGCTGCTATTGGTTTCATGCCGTTGAAACCCAAATTGAAGCACTCTGTTAGAGCAATCTAATTTGCACACCTAAACAATATCAGGTTAATATCAAACTCTGTGCAGAAGTGTTTGCACTTGATATTCCTGCAGTGCATGCCATAGATATAGCACCAGAATCAATGTAAATATCTTAGATCCGTTGGTGATACGAATACGTTGAAACACATGTTTTAAGTCTATGCAGTTATCTGACGGAAATGGTTTCTTTGCAATGATGTAATGTTTTCATTAATCAATTAAATGAGTTGCTTGAAACGGCCGTAATGAATTGACACATGTCCTTCTTTGTTACTCATTGATATATATATATATATATATATATATATATATATATATATATATATATATATATAGTTCAAATTTACAAAAGACAAAAGACAAAGAAAGCTGAAAGACTAACAAACAGATGTATTAGGTTAACGCTCGGGAAAAATGGAAAAGTCTTTGACGTTTCGTACTTACGCTCTTCGACAGAAAGGATTGAGAGAGAAAAAAAGTGAGAGAGAAAAAAGGTAGAGATTAACGGTTCAGTGTGCATGAGTATATCTATGTATATGTATACGCACACATACATACACTCACACACACGCCTGTTTAGCCATCATATGACTGTATACACAGACACGTCTTTCATTTGCCATATATATATATATATATATATATATATTATAGTTACATGATTTGTACTTTTGCTTTCCGTTTGCGTCGCGAATGTTAATTGCGTGATGGGTGTCGACTTGTAGCATAGACCATTAGACTAGAGGGGTAAAATGACTGTACATTTGTGAGTTCAATTCTCGAGCTGGTTGACATCTTGTATCCTTGAACAAGGTATTTCATATCACGTTGCTCCAACTCACTCAACTGTAAATTGTGAGTGACATGAACCCTGTTTTTGCTAAATGATTAAAGTGCCTATGACTCCTCATTCGCATAATCACCGAACCTGGAGCTTAACTATAGTCTCTCCAAAGCACTTACTCACCGTATTACCTGACACCTTCGGGTCTTCTTGACACCATTACCTCTCATAACCTATATATATATATATATATATATATATATATATATATATATATATATATACACATACACACACACATATATACGCATATACCTATTTACTAACGCAGCTATCTCCCTTTCCCTCTCCCTCTCTCTCTCTCTCTTTCTTTCCCCTCTGCCTCTCATTCCCTCCCCTCTCTCTCTCTCTATATATATATATAGAGAGAGAGAGAGAGGGAAGGGATGAGAGGGAGGGAGGGAGGGAGAGAGCTGCGTTAGTAGATAGGTATATACGTACATATGTATATATATTTGTGCACGTGTGTGTATAAGTATGTATATATATATATACATATATTTATATATACACACACACATTGATAGATTCACATGTGCATACAGACGTATATACATACATGAGTACATGCATGCATACCAACATTCATACACACGTTCTTACATCCATTGATTAGATGTCAGAAAGACATAGGAGTTGATTGATAGGTTTCTAAAATAATGAATCATCATCAGTCCCCTTATAAATAATTCTTTAACTTGATATATAATCACTCGTGAAAAATAACATTGATTTCCTTTGACGTGGTTAGTTTTCCAGTGTCAGCAAAAGATACAAACAATTACACTGCTTCTGTTTATTTCAGGTACTTGTGTGTTTTTTTTTTGGGGGGGTCGTTCTTTTTTCTGCCAGCAGCATGAATGAAACCTCTCTGTAACTTCCAGCCCTGGCGGTGACATAGATTTCTTGATCAAAGCCACAACATCTGACTAAACAAA
>NC_142935.1:21962977-21965477 GCF_046866305.1 Octopus bimaculoides
ACAGATGAATAAACGGACAAATATAGAGAATAGGCGCAGGAGTGGCTGTGTGGTAAGTAGCTTGCTTACCAACCACATGGTTCCGTGTTCAGTCCCACTGCGTGGCACCTTGGGCAAGTGTCTTCTACTATAGCCTCGGGCCGACCAAAGCCTTGTGAGTGGATTTGGTAGACGGAAACTGAAAGAAGCCCGTCGTATATATGCATATATATATATATGTGTGTGTGTGTGTGTGTGTGTGTGTGTGTGTGTGTGTATCTGTGTTTGTCCCCCCAACATCGCTTGACAACCGATGGTGGTGTGTTTACGTCCCCGTAACTTAGCGGTTCGGCAAAAGAGACCGATAGAATAAGTACTAGGCTTACAAAGAATAAGTCCTGGGGTCGATTCGCTCGACTAAAGGCGGTGTTGCAGCATGGCCGCAGTCAAATGACTAAAACAAGTAGAAGAGTGAAAGAGAGAGTAAAGAGAATGTAAAGTAGGGACAAAATAAAGAAAAAAACAAAGAAAATTATAGAGAGAAGAGGCCAAGTTTGTTAAAGATAATGTACATGCTTCAGTAGCGCTACTTTGATGCATGGCAAAGAGGTTTAAACTGAGTTCCACTCACAGCTGATTCAGAAAGACTGGAATGTCATTCATAGACCATTGATAATGGCACTAACATATACACACATGCATTTCATATGAATCCCCTCAGAAACATGCATACATATACATTTACATATACACGCTCTCAGACATATACACATCAGCTCTCACACAATATATTTATATCTAGAGTCTAACTTCATAAATAAATGTTGACTATTTTGTTTAAGTGATCTTACTCATAAGTACACACATACATATACAGGCGATCTTCCCGATTTATACTTGATCAAAATATCCCACTATCGATTTTAAGAGTTAGGATATACTATACTATAGTTAAAATTGCATATTTGTACATTGAAACTACAGCCTAAACGTGCGGAATCAGATATAATCAAAGAAAATGAAGTACGGGAAACATAAACCTAGAAGCAAAAGGGATGCATTATACAGTTAACTGACAGTATTATTAGCGCACTAGAGTTCACGCTACTAGTTTAATTATTAGTATAACATAGGACCAGTGCTGCCTTTGTCAACATCAGATAACTATTGTATGATATAATATGTCCATAGATTAAAGATATGTAATAGTCATATTCATTATTACTACCCTTATATGGTAAAGCCGAATTGCAAATGAAAATCGTACCAGTCTGGACAGGTGCTAGATAAGCAAAACAAGCTATACTCTCTACTCTTTTACTCTTTTACCTGTTTCAGTCATTTGACAAACGGCCATGCTGGAGCAACGCCTTTAGTCGAGCAAATCGACCCCGGGACTTATTCTTTGTAAGCCTAGTATTTATTTTATCGGTGTATTTTGCCGAACCGCTAACTTACGGGGACGTAAACACAACAGCATCGGTTGTCAAGCGATGTTGGGGGGGGGGACAAATACACAAACATATGCATATATATATATATATACACATATATACACACACACATATATATACATATATACACACACACATATATATACATGTATGGAGTGGCTGTGTGGTAAATAGTTTGCTTACCAACCACATGGTTCCGGGTTCATTCCCACTGTGTGGCACCTTGGGCAAGTGTCTTCTACTATAGCCTCGGGCCGACTAAAGCCTTGTGAGTGGATTTGGTAGACGGAATCTGAAAGAAGCCCGTCGTATATATATATATATATATATATATATATATATATATATATATATATATATATATATATATATATATATATATATAGGTATGTGTGTATATGTCTGTGTTTGTGTCCCACCATCGCTTGACAACTGATGGTGGTGTGTTTATGTCCCCGTAACTTAGCGGTTCAGCAAAAGAGACCAATAGAATAAGTACTGGGGTCGATTTGATTCGAGCAAAGGCGGTGCTCCAGCATGGCCACAGTCAAATGACTGAAACAAGTAAAAGAGTAAAAGAGTATATATATATATATATATATATATATATATATATATATATATATATATATACATATATATATATATATATATATATATATAGTTTTAGGGAAAATAACCAATTTTCAAGAACTCATCGATGAAAATCCACTATCACATATAGAAAAATTAATAATTAAAAGCACAATAAATGAGTATAATATAAAGTAAAGTAAATATCATAAGATAAATATAATAAAAAGATTACACGTGTTTCATAACCAATTTTCAAATAGAAAAGAAATTTAAATCGATTAAAATCAATTGAAATTATCTAAAATAAGTTCTATTCAAAAATATAGCTACTCGTCAGATCGTAAGTAGAACAATAATTAGATATATATCTCAACCAACAATAAGTACCAAATGAATTAATATGATATACTTATTATATAAAGATAGAAAAATTATTTAAAAAATATCATAATATCAAAATAATAACCATTCAATAATCATCCCTTCATCCA
>NC_142935.1:21967977-21980477 GCF_046866305.1 Octopus bimaculoides
GAATGTTAAAGGGACGACTGAAGTTAGTGTTCAACCGAAGACTTAAAGTGTATTGCGTACGTGTGTAAAACCATGCATCAAACTACACATCTGTGTGTGCGTGTGTGTATGTGTATGTGTGTATGCTTGAAGATGCATGCGTGCGTTTATCGCTAGCTGTGTGTGAGACTATTTGGATGTATGCCTTCGTGTGTACGTCTTCCTGTGTGTGAGTATAAAGCAGATCTGGAGACAGATTCCGCTGTCGACGGCTTTGGCGGATCACAGCCAGTTTTTAAAGATGCTATAGAGAATCGTTTGAAGTAGGCCCGTGGGCCAAACCACTCATTTTCGATCTTATGTTGCTGACCAATCATTAAATATAGGCGCGGTCTCTTAACTTCCTCCTGCCGTTTCCATCTCAGATTTATTTTTAATAATTCTTTTTCCCTTTCATTCTTTCTTTCTGTCTTCTTCTCCTACTTTTTCTCTTTCTTCCTTCTCTGCCTTCTGTCTCTCTTTTTCTTTCCTTTTTTTCTTCCCTTCCTTCAATATTCATCAATTTATTTTTTCTCCCTTTCTTTTCCCTTCTTTCCCTATTTTCACTCTTTTCCTCCTTCGTATCATCCATTCTCTTATTTATTCTTCCTGTCCTTTTTTCTTTCTGCTAACATTCTTCTCTTTCAGTATTTCTTCTTCAACGCTTTCATACTGTCTTCTATTTTCCGCGCTACTTTTCTATCGTTTTCCTTCTTTCTTCTTTCTTTCTACCTTTCTTTCTTTCTTTCTTTCTTTCTTTCTTCGACTAACCTTTCTCTATTTCTTTCTTTTTTCCTTCCTTCTTTCTTCTTTGTTTCTTTCTCTCTTCCTTCCTCTTCCTTCGTCTTTCTTTCTATCTCTCTTCCTTCCTTCTTTCTTTCTATCTTTCTTCCTTCCTTCCTTCCTTCCTTCTTTCCTCTCTCCCTTCCTTCTATTACATTCTCCTTTTACATTCTTCTTTCTTTCTAACTTTCTTTCTTTCTTTTTTCCTTCCTTCTTTCTTCTTTTTTTCTATCTTCCGTCTTTCTTTCTTCTTTCTTTCTATCTTCCTTCCTCTTCCTTCTTCTTTCTTTCTATCTTTCTATCTTTCTTTCATTCTTTCTTTCTTCGACTAACCTTTCACCGTTTCTTTCTTTTTTCCTTCCTTCTTTCTTCTTTCTTTCTATCTTCCTTCCTCTTCCTTCTTCTTTCTTTTTTCTCCCTTTCTTTTCCCTTCTTTCCCTATTTTCACTCTTTCTTCCTTCCTTCCTTCTTTCTATCTTTCTTCCTTCCTTCTTTCTATCTTTCTTCCTTCCTTCTTTCTATCTTTCTTCCTTCCTCTCTTCCTTCCTTCCTTCCTTCCTTCCTCCTCTTCCTTCCTTCCTTCTTTCCTTCTATCTCTCTTCCTTCTTTTCTTTCTTCCTTCCTTCTTTCGTTCTATCTTTCTTCCTTCCTCTCTTTCTTCCTTCCTTCTTTCTTTCTATCTTTCTTCCTTCCTCTCTTTCTTCCTTCCTTCTTTCTTTCTATCTTTCTTCCTTCCCCTCTTTCTTCCTTCCTTCCTTCCTTCTTTCCTTCCTTCTTTCCTTCCTTCTTTCTTTCTATCTTCCTTCCTTCCTTCCTTCTTTCTTTCTTTCTTCCTCTCTTCCTCTCTTCCTTCCTTCCTTCCTTCTTTCCTTCCTTCCTTCTTTCCTTCCTTCCTCTCTTCCTTCCTTCCTTCCTTCCTTCCTTCTTTCTTTCTATCTTCCTTCTTTCCTTCTTCCCTGCCTTCCTTCCTTCCTTCCTTCTTTCTTCCTCTCTTCCTTCTTTCCTTCCTTCCGCTCTTCCTTCCTTCCTTCCTTCTTTCTTTCTATCTTCCTTCTTTCCTTCTTTCCTGCCTTCCTTCCTTCCTTCCTTCTTTCTTCCTCTCTTCCTTCTTTCCTTCCTTCCTTCCTTTTTTCCTTCCTTCCTCTCTTCCTTCCTTCCTTCCTTCCTTCCTTCCTTCTTTCTTTCTATCTTCCTTGTTTCCTTCTTTCCTTCCTTCCTTCTTTACTTCCTTCCTTCTTTCCTTCCTTCCTTCCTTCCTCTCTTCCTTCCTTCTTTCCTTCTTTCCTTCCTTCCTTCTTTCTTTCTATCTTCCTTCCTTCCTTCCTTCTTTCCTCCCTTCCTGCCTTCCTTCCTCTCTCTCTTCCTCCCTTCCTTCCTTCCTTCCTTCCTTCTTTCCTTCCTCTCTCTCTCTTCTTTCCTTCCTTCTTTCTTTCTATCTTTCTTCCTTCTTTCTTTCTTTCTATCTTTCTTCCTTCCTCTTCCTTCTTTCTTTCTATCTTTCTTCCTTCTTTCTTTCTTTCTATCTTTCTTCCTTCCTCTTCCTTCTTTCTTTCTATCTTTCTTCCTTCCTCTCTTCCTTCCTTCTTTTCTTTCTTTCTTCCTTCCTTCCTTCCTTCTTTCCTTCCTCTCTCTCTCTTCCTTCCTTCCTTCTTTCCTTCCTTCCTCCTTTCCTTCCTCTCTCTCTCTCTTCCTTCTTTTACATTCTCCTCTTTCTATCTCTTTCTCCATCCACCTATCATTCATTTATATGATATTTCATTGAGAAAAAGGACCACAAAACATAGCGATTGCAGCATCCAAATGTAGTCTAGACAGGATAGACCCAACGACAGACACACAGACTGACAGGCACACAGTAGAATTTCAGCATTATTTTTTTTGTTTTTTGTTGCTTTTTTTTTCAGATTTTAAAATGCGCCTGAAGGGAGTTGTTACTTACTAATTGCTTTGATAATCTCAGCGGGACGTAATTTCTTAACCTACACTGTAACAGATATGAGTGAGACCCTACTTAATTGAAATGAAAGAAGGGGAATAATGGATTGAGATGCATAAGTAGACGGCGCGCGTGCACACACACACACATCGTACATAATGTGTGTGTATGTGTGTCTGAGTGTGTGTCCGTGTTTGTGAGTGAGTATGTGAGTGTGTGCGAGTGTGCGTGCGCGCCTGCATGTGTTTGTGTATAAAACAAGAGCCGAAGCATTTAAGAATTCCGACAGAGGAAAACACACACACACACACACACACACATACATACATACACATATATATATGTGTATATATATATATATATAGAGAGAGAGAGAGAGGGGGGGAGAGATGCAGAGAGAGAAAGATAGAGAGAGAAAGAGAGAGAGAGAAAGATAGAGAGAGAGAGAGAGAGAGAGAGAGAGAGAGAGAGAGAGAGAGAGAGAGAGAGAGAGAGAGAGAGAAACAGGCAGATAGATGGACAGAAAGGTGCCAAGGGCTTAAACAGCGGAATAAACAGCGTGCTTTGCAGATCTAACGAAATATGTGGTATCACAATGGACGTTGACTCAGCAGCAGAGCAATGCACTGAAACCTTATGATCTTAGGGTTCCGGGCTCGAATCCTCTGATGGAGAACTTGGACCTTTCATCTCGAAGAAAATGATAAAGTAAAAATAGAAGTAAAAATAACTGAACTTGCGTTAGGTGGGTTGGAGTTGGATGAAGGGCATATCGATTCATTTGACAAAATGCTGAAGTTAAAAAGAGAGAAGCAATGTGTATATGAACTATTTGTCAATGTGACATTGAAAGAAAGTACCCAATCCCCACACGGTATTTTGGCTGAATATTTAGATTAGCTGGTAACATACCTCGCGGTTCTTGTTCAGACACTCTGAGTTCAAATCCTGCAGAAGTTAGTTCTATCTTTTTATCTTCTCGGAGGTCGATAAAAAAAAATCGTACCAATCCAGAAGGGTAGAAATTATTGTCAAAATTATTGACCAAATGTAAGAAAATTTGAGCGGATGCTTCCGACTATTTAGGTTCTGAGTTCAAAACCCGCTGTAACCTAATGGGTTGATACACTTAACCCGTTGTGGAGGCGCAATGGTCCAGTGGTTAGGGCAGTGGACTCGCGGTCATAGGATCGCGGTTTCGATTCCCAAACCGGGCGTTGTGAGTGTTTATTGACCGAAAACACCTAAAGCTCCACGAGGCTCCGGTAGGGGAGTGGTGGTAAACCCTGCTGTACTCTTTCGCCACAACTTTCTCTCACTGTTACTTCCTGTTTTCTGTTGTGCCTGTTTCACGTTGAATATTCCCGAGAACTACGTTAAGGGTACACGTGTCTGTGGAGTGCTCAGCCACTAGCACGTTAATTTCACGAGCAGGCTGTTCTGTTGATCGGATCAACTGGAACCCTCGGCGTCGCAAGCGACGGAGTGTCAACAAACAACACTTAACCCGTTACCCGTTTTATAATCCGACATTTTCGGATCCTCCAGAACAGTGGTTCTCAACCTGGGTCCACATGACCCCTTCGTTTTAATATTAGCATTTTGGGTGTCCACGCTAGAAAAATAGTAATTTGAGGGATCCACAGTTGTGTTTAAAGTGTCCGTGTAAAGTTTTGATATGAATGTATGTATTGCAAGAATCTGTTAGGTTTCTTTCTTTAATGTTTTGCATAGTTCAGTCGACGGTAGTTAATGTGCGAATAACAAAATAGAAATTTTGAAAAAAAATTATCATTAAAACTAATTTTTAAACATCGAATGGTTATCGGGGACCGCCAGAATAAAATAGAAATCAAAGGGGTCCAGAGAGAAAAATAAATGGTTGAGACCCACTACCACCACCACCACCACCACCACCTGACAACTGGTATTAATGTATTTACCTCTCCGTAACATGGCTGTTTCGGCAAAAGCGACCGACAGAATGATTTTTAAAATAAGTACTAGGGTCAGGGCCCTCGACTTAAACCTCTTCAAGACGGTGTCCTTGCATGGCTGCAATCCAATGACTAAAGCAAGTAAAAGCTACTCAAGACACACACACGCACACACACACACACACACACACACGCATATATATATATATGCTAGATATTTATACAATTGTTGGCACTCCGTCGCTTACGACGTCGAGGGTTCCAGTTGATCCAATCAACGGAACAGCCTGCTCGTGAAATTAACGTGCAAGTGGCTGAGCACTCCACAGACACGTGTACCCTTAACGCAGTTCTCGGGGATATTCAGCGTGACACAGAGTGTGACAAGGCTGACCCTTTGAATTACAGGCACAGCAGAAACAGGAAGTAAAAGTGAGAGAAAGCTGTGGTGAAAGAGTACAGCAGGGTTCGCCACCATCCCCTGCCGGAGCCTTGTGGAGCTTTTGGTGTTTTCGCTCAATAAACATTCACAACGCCCAGTCTGGGAATCGAAACCGCGATCCTATGACCGCGAGTCTGCTGCCCTAACCACTGGGCCATTGCGCCTCCACTCTTTATACAATATATTTTATTGAACACGGAGTGTTGTAGGGTTCATAATAACCACGTATGTCTTCTCAGTTTCATTCTCTTATCATAGAGGAACTGCAACTCCACCATCTGCTGCTACTTGAATGATCTACGTTGCTTAATAAAAAATTCATAACCACATTTGGATTATATTTGCTGCAGTTCTCGTACATGAAATATTAAAAACGACATGTTAGTTCCTTTCTGAGAAGGTACGGAAGCCATTGCATAATACAAGTAGAAAGGGTGTATGATAACACTTTTGTAGAAGAGCCAGAGGCCAAATATCAAAAGTGAAACTTTGAAGTCGTGTTGTCATCATGACTTGCCAACTCCTAACTTCTGAATTTACGGCAACCGACACACTGGCTTTTTTATGAAAGACATTAGTAGTGAATCAACATAAAGGATTGAACAAGTTCATACTGATAGTTCTTTTAATCTACCAAATAGGCAAAGTGGGCTCAAGCGCAAATTCAGTTGACAATATTGAATATATTATACACGTTCTAAGCTAGGAACTTGAACATCCCAATATTTCACAACCTACATGCATATACATGCATATGCACAGCAAATTCCGTACATGCATATACACAACAATCGTAATGATTATGTATGTAATAACAAACACACGCGCACACACAGACGAAAACACACACATACACACGCACACACACACATGGAGTTTATGCATATATACATATGCATATATACGTATAATATATAGGTATAATATATACGTATGCATATATATGAATACATATGCATATATAAGTAATATATAAGCGATATATACATATATATGTGTACAAATATATATTTACATATACATCTATATCTCTCTCTCTCTCTCTCTATCTATCTATCTATCTATATATATATATATATATATATATATATATATATATATATATATATATATATATATATATATATATATATATATATTAGGAATATTGTACAATCAATATTTTCCAACTGTTAAATAACCACGCCTTGAAAGAAACTGCAGTGGTTCTGGTACCGGCTCTATAGTCATGCAATCAATACAGTCAAGTCCAGTAGACTTTTGCATATATTCTATCGATTCTGAGGATATCAACTGCGAAGTCAATCGCCAAGAGATCGATAAGTAGATTTTTTTTTTCTGGATAAGTTCTGAATTCAGGCAGGAAAGAGTAAATATTGCGAAGTATATTGGGAGAGATCTCCCACCATTTGATACTAACTCAGCTTTCTGTCGTATATATTTTGTGTGTATGCGCGTGTGTGCGTGTGCGTACGAGTGTGTGCTTATGTGCATGCATCTATCTATCTGTCTCTCTCTCTCTCTCTCTCTCTCTCTATATATATATATATATATATATATATATATATATAGTATGTATGCATGTATGTATGCATGTATGTATGCATGTATGTATGCATCTCTTTATCTCTCTCTCTCTCTATATATATATATATATGTATATATATATATATACATATATATATATATATATATATATATATATATATATATATATATATATATAAATATATGTATGTATGTATATATACATATACATATATATTGATTTATTATACATATATGTATATCTATATATCTATATCTATCTATCCATGTATCTACTTTTATATCTATCTATCTATATATATATATCTATATATCTATATATATATATATATATATATATATATATATATATATATATATATATATATATATATATATATATATATATGTGTATAAATCTATATGTATGTATTTGTATATATGTATAATGTATATACATAGACATACATTTATACATATACGTACATACATGCATGCATAAATACATAGCTACATGCATACGTACACATACATACATACATACATACATGCATACACACACACATACATACATACATACATACATACATACATACATACATACATACACACATACACGCAATGAACATAACTCGCAGCCATATTTTGTTTTGCAGATCTAAAGAGAATCGTGATAATTGACTGGAAGCTGACTCAGCAGTTCTTCACTGGATTTACGATACAGAATAAAGGAGAGGTACTTCTTTCGGTTCGTTGAGTCCGTGATTATGCTGTTTGCATTCCTGATTGAGGCGAAACGTTTCATTCATTAACGACGGTATTCGCCTCCAAGAAAAGCATGACTGTTACACAATTAAAAGGTTGTACATTCTATAAATTAGTGTCACTTCTCAGGTCAATAGATATGAAAATGTAAATATGTTATGAATTTGTATGTAATTTTTTCTCCATGAGCTCTGAATGGAAAGACGTTAATCGGTTACGTATAAGCATGCGTACACACGCATACACACAAACACATACACACACACACACTGGGATCGGTATAATCGACTTAATCCGTTTGTCTGTCCTTGTTTGTCCCCTCTGTGTGTAGCCCCTTGTGGGTAGTAAAGAAATAACACACACACACACACACACACACACACACACACACAGTAGCACAAATCACAAGCGCGCCTGTATACTTATATGAATATATACACTGTTGTTGGAACTCCGTCGCTTACGACGTCAAGGGTTCCAGTTGATCCGATCAACGGAACAGCCTGCTCGTGAAATTAACGTGCAAGTGGCTGAGCACTCCACAGACACGTGTACCCTTAACGTAGTTCTCGGGGATATTCAGCGTGACACAGTGTGACAAGGCTGACCCTTTGAATTACAGGCACAAGTAAGAGTGAGAGAAAGTTGTGGTGAAAGAGTACAGCAGGGTACGCTACCATCCCCTGTTGGAGCCTCGTGGAGCTTTAAGTGTTTTCGCTCAATAAACACTCACAATGCCCGGTCTGGGAATCGAAACCGCGATCCTATGACTGCGAGTCCGCTGCCCTAACCACTGGGCCATTGTGCCTCCACTATGAATATATACATAAAGCATATATACCATAATGATATCCGTGGGGCAACTGATGATGGCGGTATGTTGGATTGTTGGTATGGCTGTTTTTCTATGTGTGGATTAGTACTATTGTATTGTTGGTATGGCTTTGGAATAGAATTATAACACATCCTTTCGATGTGTGTGCGTGCGTGTGTGTGTGTGCGTGCATGTGTGTGTGCGTGCGTGTGTGTGTGTGCATTTACATATACAGAAGTAAATAGACACACTATAAACCATTTTTTATGTTTGTTTTAATTTAAAAAGGTCTATTTTTTATATTGATTGATATTTTTATGTTTCAGATTCTATATGTAACTGTTTAATCAGGCCACTTACAAAATAAAACTTGGAAATGTCCGAATTTCAAAGAGCCCGTATTGTGGGTCAATCTGAAGGTGGACCTTGTCAACGTAAAACCACAGAAAACATTGGGATTCCACTTTCTAGTTAATAGAGTGAAGTGCAATTCACCAGAGAGAGAGGAAGGAGTCCACATCACTTTGCCCAGGTCGACCAGGACCCTCTGATAAGACCCTTCGATTTGTTAAGAGAAGTGTGGAAGATAATCCTCTCACATAGCAAAACATGTTGATGTCATTCCCAGAACAGCTGTCGGGTATCTTCACAAACCTGGCTACTATGGCAGAGCTGCAAGAAGGAAGCCACTTCTTCAACCAGTCAATATAAAGCGGAGAAAAGATTGGGCCAGTGAGATAGTGGAGAGGTCACTAGCATTTTGCGACACTGTCGTTTTTTCTGATGAGTCTAGATTTGCTGTATCTTCTGACAGTGGTCGAGTGTGGGTCTGGAGACTCTGTGAAAAAGAAATTGATATGAAAAGGTTGCAACCAACAATGAAACTCACAGAACATTGGTCGTCTCGAGACTATAGTAGAAAACACATGCCCAAGGTGCCACGAAGTGTGACCGAACTTTAAACCACTTGATTGCAAAGCGAGCCACTTAATCATTCAGTTATGCCTACATTCAAATGAACTGAAAACACTATAACATCTTTGCTATTCGTGAGAGGACAAGCACACTTAAACGATTCGAAATGTTAGAATTATAAGTGAAGCATTTTTCCGGTGTGATCAATTTTTCACAAACATTATGCTTGAAAGAAGTTGATCTCAGTATTACAACCTAGTGAAAAACTCGTAGATATCACTACTTACAGCGCTGAATTGTCCTTATCTTATGGTATTTAAGGTAAAAGATTTAAAATAGCCAAAAGATTTAAATACTGCAGCAATGGATGTGGTACAATGACAGTCTCAACAAATGGCCTTCACTTGGTTGTTCGATAGTCTATCGATTCGGCAAACTTTGGTGCAAATCTCAATTTCATGAATAGGTTAAAAGGGCAAGAAAGAAATTCTCGAATTCATTATTTATATATTATTTTATTAAACTTCGCTCATCTTATTAAAATTGCAACACAGACCGAAACTAAGCAAGCTTTGTGTGAATAAAATCATGGTGAACATGTGAATAGTAGTGAAATCGAATCATAATTCTGCGATTGTGGGCAGTTGCTGGGGGTTCCAATAGCTTGGTATTTGTTAAAACAGCAAGTTGAAAATAGCCAGACATTGAATCAATATTTGATGAAAACAAAATTAATAGAACTTTTCCTTCCCTTTTCATTCCCCTCTCTAAACTCTATCTTTCTCTGTTATTTTGTTGTTTATATTCCGTCGGACAGCCTCTTCATATATATCTAACAAATTACGTCTCTGTCCTTTTATATAGGTCTATCTCTCAAATTATCGAGTTATTTTCTGAATATTCTTTGTATTATTTCACTCAATCTCTCTCTCACTCTCTCTCTCACTATTTCTTTCTCTCTTTCTTTCTCTCTAACATTTTCTTGTACCACTTTCTATATCATTCACACTCGTATTCATTATCTGTCACAACATCCTACCCCACATCTTCGTTTCTCTTCTATGTCTTTCAGTCGTTGCTTCTTCTCAATCATTCATTTATTCCTTCCATTTCCTCAATTACTTGCACTTCTTTTCTAAATCCACTTGTAATTTTATCGTCCCTCACCACTTTCTTGCCTTTTTATATATCTAACGTTCTCTTTCACACACACACACACACACACACACTTCGAACAATTTTCCTCCAAATTTCGCTTGATTCTCTGTAAACAATGTTTGATCCATTAAACTGCCCCCTTTCAAAATCACTTGCCATCACCACCCACATCACATCACATTTCTTCCTCTGCCATATTTCTACTATTTCAGATTTTTTTTTCTTTATCTCCTTAAACCCAATATGACCATTTATCAAGACAACTATGCAGAACTTCTCTCGAATTCTGAAAATTCCATAATCACGTGGGAAATTGTATTAAGTAAACCCTTAAACAAACACTGATCTCAAATAGAAAAACAAACTTTATATAAATAGCCTCCCCGCTCTCTCAAATTCTTAACGTTTCCTTTCTTTCATTACATTCATGTACATATATGTGTATATATATATATATATATATATATATATATATATATATATTATATATATATATATGTGTGTGTGTGTGTGTGTGTGTGTGTGTGTGTGTATATATATATATATATTCGTAAATGTGTGTGTGTGTATTAAACATTTAAACATATATATACATATATATATTTCTTAACAGTAAATTATATATATATATGTATATATATATATATATATATATATATATATATATATATATATATATATATATATATATATATAATGAGAGGGAAAGAGAAAGAAAAAATAATGATAGATAGATATACATGTATATATATTTGTGTATATGTATGTATGTATGTATGTATGTATGTATGTATCTATGCATATATATGTATATATATATATATATATATATATATATATATATATATATATATATATATATATATATATATATATTATATTATTTTTTTATCTTTTATATTATATATATATATATATATATATATATATATATATATATATATATACGTATGTGTGCAAGCAAATAACCAGAAATGATTTGTTCTACTTATATTACAACTTCTTGATAATCAAATTTCCAAGATGGCTGCCAACCTGCTAAAAGTGATTGACAATGAATGTATTTGTTAATCCTGATTTAGTTAAGTCACAGAATGCAAAATTTTGTGATTCGAATGAACAGCACTGATCGTTGCCTACACCGAATGGGTGGTCTCGTTGATTTAATTATTAAAATAAAGACAGTTCTGTACGAAAGTGGCAGGGGCTTGTTGATATAATATTTATTAGCAGCTAAAAGATTAAGTCGATAAATTGCTACAGTTAGCTTTTTGTTTCAAAATTTTAGATTTCGTGTCAAGAATGGAACGAAATGAGAAATTTACATGAAATCTTATTTTATTCTCAGGAGACAAGCAAAATAACTTCATTACATTTACGTTAAAATTAAGCTTAAATTATGCCTCGTTTTCTTCTTTTGCCGTTCTGTTTTTTTGTTTTTTTTTCTTCTGTGGCAGTTGACAACTTCACGCACAATCTTGTATAGAATTTTAGAAAATAATTGTTAAGTTCGATTCTAAGTTACATTTATTATGAAAGGTCAATGATTTTTTTAAAATCCTGGAGAAGGCCGGCACCGGTAAACCACTTTTAGATTTCTATAGAGCGTTAGCTGAAGGTATGAGAGTCGATGGCCAAGAATTGTATCTGGGCATCGACAATAACAGTCTAATCAGGTCCTTCTGGAAAATATACTCGTCAGAGAATATGAGCAACTTCCAAATATCCTTAGCGTAGCAGTATTAGATAGCACATTATCTGTTCTGCTGGCATAAAAGTGCCAACAACCGGAACTATACGAGATGCAAGTACAGGGACGAAACCGTTCTACATATCGTTGCTCCGTATCCGTGCAATATCGACTTGAAGATGGTAGACGAATCCAAGAAATTTTGTGTGGGATTCCTTTCTAGGTTGACTGCTTAGGTATGGGATAATTTCTTTCTTGTTAATATTTTTTGAATTCTAGTTTTAGATCTTTTGTTATGTTTGTGTTATTGATTTCATTTTGATCGATGTACACCCTCTTCTACATGTCACATTTCATACCTCGACAACAACAAGGACGAAAAATTTCAAGATCTTAGCCACAGTGTTAGCAGTGAGATTGACTCTCCACGTCAGTAGTTCGATCGGTGATGTGAAGACATGCGCCATTTTAAAATAATTATGCACAGCCTCCCCCTTATCTGACACCAAAGAGGG
>NC_142935.1:21990477-22000477 GCF_046866305.1 Octopus bimaculoides
ATGAAATACCAGTCAGGCACGGGGGTTGATATAATCGATTAGCATCTTCTGCACAAAACTGCAGGCCTTGGCCTTCACTGAAATAGTATTACTGTTATAGAAATTGAGTGAGAGAGCGGTGCATGCCATCAAAGTGACACTGGGGTAAAATCTACGATGTTCAGAATACCCATCATGACGACCCGTCTGATAAGGGTACACCAGGCACATGCAGCACAACCATATGTACGCGACATGTTGATCTTATATCAAAATAGACAACGCTTGATTTTGCAAGTGGTTCCCAGTTAGAATTTTCAAAAGGTTCCTGAATAAGGATTGTTTACGGGGTTGAAAGAAACACTCATGTTTCCAGAGGTGAATTATTCAAATTTTGAAGAATTCCTCTCAACACATGGCTATGATGATCCCCCACCACTTATGCTCGTGATCAGCAGAGTCGCTATGATTCATGGTTCGGAAAAATCTGGATTTTGCAATACGGACGATCTTCCTGGATCCGGAAGGTAAGTCGGTGGTCCTGGACGTGACAGACAGCGAAGGATATACTTTCAGGCTAGTTGCTGTCTATGACTCCCACAGGGGCGGGACGACCGTATGAAAGGATAATGATAGCTAATCCGAGACAGATGTGTGCTACCTTTCAGCGGCGATTTGCTCAACTGTTCGGGAGCAGCCGTGTGCCGAGTCGCAGGATTGTATTGACAACTTTAGACCCATAACTCTTTTGAATGCAGAGTTCAAACTTTTGGCCAAGGTGTTAGCTACGAGGTTGGCACTTGTCGTCGGGATCTGGTAGGGAAGGCACAGACATGTCCCATCACGAAAATATCCATCCACGACAATTTCCACCTCATGCGATACCTCATTGAGAAAGTGGCTAAAGAACCTGGCACGGGTGGGGCCCTGATCAATTTAGATCAGTCTAAATCTTTCAATCTTAAATTGAGTGTAATTTATGCGAATTGCTTGTTTCTGCACAACACACATAAGCGCTTCTGTTTCTGGCTTCAAGTCCATCTTTCTTAGCCAACGCCACCTTCTATCGTTGTCTGTAGTCCTGCCCAACTTTTTCGCAGACAGCAGGTACGTTTTTTTCATTCCATTTTCTTTCGTTTTCCTTATTCCTTTTTGTCTTTATATACTTCTGTCGCCACGAGAATGTTTATCCTGACTGTACCAGACATTTTCACATGAACCAGTAAGCGTTCTCTGTCACGTCTGATATACACCTCACCAAACTATTTTCTTCTGAACATATACCGATTTCACAGTTGATTAGCCCTCACCCACCTTTCTATCTAATTAGATACACCTATCAATATCGCTTTCGGGGTTGGCTGTTCCATGCATTGTGAGTACTTTATTCGATTTTCGGACCAACCCCTGTAACTCTTCTTCCATTTAAATAGTAATACCTGTATCATACCTCAATAATGCAATCATCCATTAATTGATTACTTGAAACTTTTCTATTCAGTTTTGACTGTAGCACTTGTTAACGTCTTCGGAGACAGTTGTGTGTAAAGCTTTTCTTCGTTGTTTCTTCCATCAGTTCATTCACTTCCAATCAGTCTAGGTATAGAAACCCAGTATCGTCAGTCCTTTCTATGATTACATTTTACGATAATTGGGAAAGTTAATTCTATTAACTTTCTCTCTCGTCAGTACCATTATTCCACATCTTTTTCGACCCAATTCCATTTTTGTATTCTTTTCTCATGCAATGAAATATGTTCACTAAAGCACTGGTTTGATGTCATCCATAAGTAATAGATGGTTGATCGTTTGTTATTTCCCGTTAAACTCACATCCAGATATTACTTTTTTCAATAACAATGTTAAAGGAATTTTGCATAAAATAAATAATGAAAGGGACACACTATCACCTGCAAAAATCATTCTCTTGATTCTTAACATTCTAAGGTTCTCTCTTCCAGCTTACCATGCCTTTTTACTTAAAACATTTGGTATTCTTTGTACTCTCAAACATTCGATGATCCACGAACGTGTTATCGTATTATAGTCGTTGCAGTAATCTATCAAAGCCATTGTAAAACGTGTCTTGCTCACAGTCTTTCATCACCATTTTATATACGAGTTCCCCGCAATTCCATTTATAACCCCTTTGCTCAACAGGGAGAATTCCGTTATCATCAAGAAATGCATACATTCCATTAGCTATTATTCCAGAGAACGGGTTCCACATCAGTGCCAAACATGATATGGATCAGTAATTATCCACAGCATTTCCTTTTGAAGCACCCTTCAAACAGAGTTACTCTTCGTCCAATATTTATCCCCTCAGGAATTTCTTCATTTCCGTTCATCGGTGCATTAAGTTGTTCTACTGCTCTTTTATGGCATCCTGTCAGCTTGTTTATCCAAAACGCCTGAACACCATCATGTCCAACTGCGTTCCAATTACTCATCTTCTATTTCCTTGTCACACATTCTTTTTTCAATTCTTTTTCTTTTTTTCCCTGTTGGTAGATTTTTTTAGCCACTTATTCTCAGTATTATACTTCTCCTCCTAACTCTACATCTTACTTCTAAATACATGACTTTCTTCTGCTTCTGATACGCTTCTTTGGTGTGCTAATTTCGCAGTTATTCCTTGATAAAAATTTCTTCTGATCAGTTTCAAATAATTTGTTTTATCTCCATTGCTTCACTATTTGATCATAGATTATGATTTTCCTCTTTTTGTCAAAATACGCTCTTTTGTTCTTCATTTACAACCTTCAGCCCTTTTCTTTCGATACAATTTTTTTTTCATTATATTCTATTCATAGCCATTCCTAAGATCATCCTTTCTCTTTCCAATATCAACACATCACGATCAAGCTTATCTATGTCACCTAATATTCTTATTTTCTACCACGAGTCTTTGCTTTCTTTTATTCTTTGACTTTCTGTCTCATGCTTTTCGCTTCAACTTGATAAGCCTATTGGAATCTGTTATGTTACTTTTTCTTCTGTGAAAAATTCACAATTGTAGAAATCTGCATAGATTCTTGATTTAGTTTCCACTGACAGGTCAGTTTTTTTTTTTAAATCACCATCACATTTTAAACCCTGTGAATTTACTCATTCCGACACCCCATTAATTAGTGTATACCCATCCTCAACCAGCAAACTACCTCTATCTATATTCTGCTGATCAAAAAATACAGTAATGTCACCAGAAATTCCATTTGTTACCATTTCGCTTCTGTTACATTGAATAGTATCATCCAGTTCCAATTATTTTTATTCATTCTCCTGTAATTCTTGTTCCACACCCGTATCACAATTAAAACTTTCATTAAATTCTTGCTTAATCGCTTCAAGTTCAAGCTCAGATAACCATCAGTTCTTCGAATTACTCTGTCAGGTTAAAAATCGTCTGCTCTTTGGTTAAACAGTGTTTTCATTTTCCACTCACTGTTTTGTAGCTTTTCTATCCAAGTTCTCTAGCTCGATATTTGTCCTTTTCAGAAAGGAGACAGAGTATCTCTATACTGGTATAGCCCATGTATTCACGGCTTTGATTTTGGTTCCCACTATTTAAAATTGTTTAGAGCTCATTCCTATTCCTCCTCTTTATCGTATTATAGTCATTGCAGTAATCTATCCAAGCCCTTGTGAAACGTGTCTTCTCTTGCTCACAGTCTTTCATCACCATTTTAGATACGAGTGCCCCGCAATTCCATTTATAACCCCTTTGCTCAACAGGGAAAATTCTCATCTCTCATTTCTCCTTCCACTATCCTATCGTCTTGCTGTACTTTTGGATACTTACATCCCTCATTATTCCACAGCGATCTAATGATGATGTCATCTGGTGATTTTATGCGATCTGAGTTTACCTTCCAACGTCTCTTTCTAATTAGTTCTCCGCACTTTTTTTTTTTTACCTCAAACTACATTCCAATATCTTTACTGAATACTTGTCTCATTTTTTTGTATACAGCTTGAAGTCATCCAGACAAATTAGATAATTTATTCTCATTTTGGATTTTGTAAACTCATAAACAGCTCTGGATTTTCTCAGTATACTTGTCAGAGGAATAATCTCAATAACGAAGAGTAATGGATAGAGGGAATCTGCCTGGAAAACGCGCTTGCGTATTTTCAAGTTGCCGAGCGATTCATTTGCTCATGGCAGCTCTACTTCCCACACTCCCATTGCTTTCTCCAAAATGCTGTTTACTTTTTCCTTGACTGCGAGCGTTCTCAGACACTCTAAGAACTAGTTGTGTGAGACATTGTCGTAAGTCCTCCTGTAATATATCCATCCAACAGCTAAATTGTTCTTTTATAGTCGTAATTAAAATAATATTCTACTGTCTCTATATAGCAGATCAGGAATTCGCGTTGGTTTCTTCTTATATCCTTTTTGCTCCTCTGGCAATAGATTCTCTTTTTCCAGAAAATTATATGCTACATCTGCTATGATATATAGAGGATGTATTTCCCTGGCGTCCACGTATCATATTTCATATAGATTTCTAATTATTTTTTAAACCACCAGGTTATCTTGGGACTTAAGGAAACAAAAGTTTTCTATTATTCAGAATGCAAGAAATAAGCTCTAACTAAAAGTATGAAAATAAGCATGGAGGTTTAGGACAAACTTATGAAAATGCTTCGGATAAGTAAATGGTTAACAAGGACTAATAATAATAGTTTCTACTGAAAGCAGAAGGCCTCAAATTGGGGGAAGGGATTAAGTCGATAACATCGACCCCAGTGCGTAACTGGTACTAATTTTATCGACCTCGACAGGATGAAAGGCAAAGTCGACCTCTATGGAATTTGAACTCAGAAGGTGAAGACGGACGAAATACTTCAAAGCATTTTCCACGGCGTACTAACGATTCTGCTAGCTCGCCGCCCTACGAGAACTAATAATAATATTAATGAAAAACTTAACTCAAGAACGGGAGGGGAAGTAATTCTGTAATTTAAATTAAGAAAAGAAGTGTTTGATACATCTGTATTGATATTCATCATCCTGTCCGATTATCACGAACTTGAAATTAAGCAACAACCATAAGGTTCACAACAAAATTTGGACAAACGTCAACAACATTATAAGCATTCTAGCGTAAGCACATTACTGTAAATTTGTTTTAGAAAGTCGGATACTCGGTTGAAAGAAACTCAGAGCATTTTTGGAGACTTTTACGCGATGAAGTTGATTTTAAGCCGATTTGAAATCAGAACGACGCTATGAACAGAAACAATTACCCCAAGGTATTTTATCCGATGCTCTAACCATTCTATGAATTCACTGCCTTTGGAGGGAAGTAATTTAGCCGATTGAATTGATCCCAATAAGTGAGTGGTACTTCAGCGACCTCTTAAAAATGAAAAAGTGATGTAGATGTTAGGCTGTTGTAAATTCTGGAATAAAAGACAATTTGCCCTACGCTCTAAGCATTCTAACTATTCTTCCACCCTTAGAAGAATAAACATTATTCTCTCTAATTTTTGGTACAAGGCCAGCACGTAGAGAGGAGAATGTTTGTTACATCGACTCTAGTACTTGGCTGGTGTGGAGGCGCAATGGCCCAGTGGTTAGGGCAGCGGACTCGCGGTCATAGGATCGCGGTTTCGATTCCCAAACCGGGCGTTGTTAGTGTTTATTGAGCGAAAACACCTAAGGCTCCACGATGCTCCGGCAGAGGATGGTGGCGAACCCTGCTGAACTCTTTCACCACAACTTTCATCACTCTTACTTCCTGTTTCTGTTGTGCCTGTAATTCAAAGGGCCAGCTTCGTCACACTGTGTCACGCTGAATATCCCCGAGAACTACGTTAAGGGTACACGTGTCTGTGGAGTGCTCAGCCACTTGCACGTTAATTTCACGAGCAGGTTGTTCCGTTGATCGGATCAACCGGAACCCTCGTCGTCGTAAGCGACGGAGTGCCAACAGTACTTGGCTAGTACTTATTTCATCAACCCCAAAAATATGAAAAGCAAAAGCGACTTCGGTGACATTTGAACCCATAACGTAAGAAGTCTGAATAAACGTCGCTAAGCATTTTTCGGACGTGATAACGATTCTGCCAGTAGACTGTCGTCAACAGAAATACCATAATAATACTATAGGGAAAAGACCTGAAATTCTGGTCAGTGGTATTAACTGATTACATCGACCATAATATTCAACTGCTACTTATTTTGACGACCCCAAAACGATAAGGGATGAAGTCGAACCTGGCGGAATTTGATGTAAAAACAGTATTTTTCCCGGTGTGCCAACGACCCTACCTGCTTGCTGCCTTAATAATGATAATAATAATAATAATAATAATAATAATAATAATAATAATAATAATTTCAGATTTTGGCACAAAGCCAGCAATTTCGTGGGAGGCGATATGTCTACATCCATCCCAGTGCTCAATTGGTGCCCATTTTATCGGTGCTATTTGAAATCAGGATTTAAAGCAAAGAGGAATGCCGCTAAGCATTTTGTTTGGCATACTAAATATTCCACCAGCTCACCGCCTTCACCAGTATAAAAATAATACAAATTGTTCAAACAGCAGAATAAAATCTATGCCATGGTGGAAGAACGTAAGAAGTTTAACATTTGGAGTTTAACGAGGGGTTCAAACTGAAATGATAGATTGTTGCTCTACCTCACAATATAAAATTTATTCCACTATTTGAACATTTTATATAACTATTTGTCAGCGCACTACATCTTAGTGTCCTCGGGTTTGCTCTTTTACTCTGTGTGTGTGTGAGTATGTGCGTGTTTTTGTTTTCTTTTTGCTGATATACACAACTATTTCTAATACAAAGCGAAAAAAAATTGATACAGCAATATTCTCACATATCTGGTCATTGAAGGAGAACGTTACTGATTATATAACTACAGATCAGTGAAAAATATTAGATAATTCTTCTTCTTCTAAGCTCACTAACGTAATTCAATTTCTGCGCTTTGCTGATTTGATGCTTGTTGATGCAGCCCACCTTAACTCTCCAACAACAGAACATATTCTATAGTCTGGTTGATTATCAAAAGCAACAATCTTCAAATGAAGAGAAGAAAAAGCTACTCACTGTGCGGGTCAGAAATATATATTTCTCTGTAGATAAATAATCTTAAAAGAGAGAGAATGGGATTAAGGGAGAGATATCTGCACAAGAACAGACATAACGCAGTAGTTAAATAGTTCCATTCTAAACCATAGAGATCCAGGTTCAAATACGCTGTGATGCACCTAGGGAGAGTGTCCTTTATATTACTCTCACACCAAGGGTGATTGATGCTGATATTGTATCAGGAGGATTCTTCAGAAGGAAACTGCGCCGAATTCCAACATAGGCCTGTGCGTGTGTGTGTGCGTGTATATGTGTGTGCGTGCGTATGCGTGGGGGGAGAGAGTGTGTGTGTGTTTATACATGTGTGTGTAAATATATCTATGATGTATTAGGTATGTATGTATGTATGTACGCACGCACGCATGCATGTATGTATGTATGTATGTATGTATGTATGTATGTATGTATGTATGCCGGGGTTTTGCGCATTTATATAGATGTATGCCTGTATAATAATTGTGAATTGATAAACAAGTTGATTTCTCATACCAAATAAAGTCAATCAGCTTCAGGAGATTTTAAACATTTTAAGTTTCTGCACAAAAAATACAATGACTGTATTCGTATTTCTATAAATATAAGTGTACGTATATGTTAATAACATGTGCGAACAGGATGCCGCATGCACTTGTGTCGAAGGACAAGAAGACAAAGCGAAGAAGCTGAACGGACACAATGCCGAACGGACATAAAGCTGAACGGTCACAATAAGGAATAAAAAAAAAACATTCCTACCTACATAGTTTAATGACCAATTCATTAATTTGGCACTTAAGATTTAACGAGATTAAATTTTAATTTTCATATGTCGTTTCGGCATATTTGTGTATTTAAGTCTCTGCAACTTAGCGATTCAGCAAAAGAATCATAATAAAATAAGTACCGCGCTTTTAAAAAAAAAAATAAGCCCTGGCTTCAATTCATTCGGCTTCAAATTTCTTCAACTCGGTGCTCCCGCATGGCCACAATTTAATGACTGAAACGAGTAAAAGTTAAAAAGGAAAAAAAAAAAAGAACATCATTGATCTTGAGACGTAGACATGGAATTCTTGTAAAATTGGCGTGGAACATTAAACCACACATACACACATGCACATATGTATGTTCAGTTCCGTTTTTAATTTTTTTGAAATTCTTCGTCTGATAAACGAACTGGTTTCTAACAAAGGTACAGAGCATCATTGCTGGAATGTAGATAACAAAAACATTGCATATTTTTTTTTAACTTCTGCTTACTGATTTTATTCATAATGTGCGAGTTAGTTGGTTGATTTCTTTTTCTGAAAACTCTAGCCTTATCCAAATTGTCACTTAGGCATTTTACTCGCAAAACCAAACTACCAATTGTTATTGGTATAAATGTGCATCTATTATCTGAATATAGAAGCTGGAGGTTTCGAAGAATTTGTCCACAGTTATCCTCTTTCTCTTTGATTTACAAAGAGATATTCACATCAGCAGGACAGCTGACCTCTATGACGGTACGTACTTTTTCTTATCTGACTCAAACAACAATATCCGGCCTGTTATGTTTATACTTGATAGATGTTTTCACGGAAAGGTTCCACCAGTATTCCTTGTGCTGATGTTTGTGTATGTATTCAATAATAGGGATATTCACTATTTATTCAAGGACAGACTTTTTTTTTCCTAATGGCATTGTATATTATTTTTGCAACAAAAAAATGTACGTGTATATTTATATGTATGTATGCATGCACATACATATGTGTATGTATCTATGCATTGCATGAGTGTGTGTATGCAAGCATGTATCCTAAGCAATGCCTGACTAATTGCAGTGCGATTCTATATCTCTTCAAAAGGAAATTTCGGTGCATAACGAAACATCCTCATATATGAGTAACACGGACTGTTCAGCTGACAGCATAAGAGATTGCTGAAATGAAGTAATGGCTTATGGTGATTGTAAATGTGTCTCCAAGTCTAAATATGATAGATCAGCGGGTTGAGAGTTTAACACATCAATAAGTGATCAAATAAGGTGGGGATGAAAGAGAAATTTAACTTGTGACGTTTATATATTAGTATTAGCCGTTATTGAAAAAATAACAGTAATATCAGAGAAAGAAAGGAGTAGTTGAGTAGTTTTCAGCTCTGAATCTGTGAAAATAATTGTTAGATGGTTATTGTTATTGATTTGCGCCAGGACAGCGTAAAAGATGTTGAGGTTTAAAATTTAGTACATAAATACCTACAAGTGTTGACAGCGAAGTAGAATAAACAAAAATGAAATATAGCAAAGTAGTCATTAAGTTTTGTTGATGGTGTTTTGGTGTGAATATAGAGTATTTAGAGTGTGTTTGGCATTCTAGAAGAATGTGTCTGATAGAGAATAATAAGAGAAAAATGAGAATAATTAACTGGTTTTATTTCGAAAACAATACGAATGGTCTAGAAGCCAGCAGAAGCCAGTAGTTGCAGAAATATATATAATACTAATAATAAGCTTTTCTATAATAGGCACAAAACCTGAAATTTTGATGGGTAGGGGTCTAGTTGACCCCATTGAATGACTGGTTCTTATTTTATCAACCCTGAAAGCATGAAAAGCAATGTCTACCTCAATGGAGTTTAAACTCAGAATGTAAAAACCTGATGAAATGCCACGAAGCCTTTTTTTCTAGCGTGTCAGCTCTCCGCCTTTACGCTACTATTAATGGTTTCAAATTTTGGCACAGGGCCAACAGATTATTGATGGCAATGTGAAGTTGACTGCATTGGTTCTTATTGTTTTATCGACCCCGATAGGATGGAAGGCGAAGTCAACCTCGGAAGAATTCTAACTCACCCCATAAAGACGGATGAAATACCGCTAACATTTGGTTAAAATAATACAATTAAACGCATAGTTACAGAAACAAAATTGTA
>NC_142935.1:22005477-22012977 GCF_046866305.1 Octopus bimaculoides
GATCATGGAACGAATTATATATGTATATACATACATACATACATACATACATACATACATACATACATACATACATACTACATATATATATATGTGTGTGTATCATATATCTTGACTTCAGTAAAGCGTTCGTCAGGGTTGACCATAATATCTTACTCACAAAATTGGCAAATGTTGGAATCCATGGAAAACCTCTACACTGGATTAAGTATTTCCTGGAGAATAGAACACAAGAAGTTGTAGTCGATGGAGTCCACTCAAGCCCAACAAAAGTCACCAGTGGTATCCCTCAGGGGACTGTCTTGGGCCTGCTGCTCTTTATAATTTACATAAATGACCTTTCCAGCGTCGTAAATCACTGCAAAGTGAAAATATTTGCAGATGACACTAAGCTCCAGCAAATCATCAATGAAGAAGACCGAACTCAACTCCAGACTGATCTATAAGCTGTGAGTAAATGGGCAAACAAAAACAAAATGAAACTGAACGAGGGAAAATTTGAGCTGATGCATTTTGGAAGAAAGTCTATACTAAAACTGCCATACTCTCTTCCTTCAGGGGAACCGCTCACGGCATCCAATAATATCAGAGATCTGGGTGTAATTGTTGACAACAATCTCAATTGGAGTGCCCACATCAACAATAAGGTCAATATAGCTCGTAGGATGAGCTCCTGGATCTTAAGAACCTTCCGGTCCAGAGAACATATATATATATATATATATATATATAAAAAAGGGTAGCAAAACTATACAAAGTTATACTACCAGTGGCCTAGCATGTAAAAAAGTCAATAGACAACATATTCCATATAAAGTATAAGAGAAATTATCCATAACAGGTAACTTCTACAAGCTAGAAGACATTAAAAAACGACTGAAAACCACAAAGTAAAAATTAGAATGTATATCTTACAAGACATGTGCTTTCTGCCTTCTGTCTTGTAGATATATGTTAATTACTTGACGGCTGGTTACTGAAGAGGATTTGCCTAGTAAATTATTTTATTTACTAAAAATAATCCGAAGCCATAGGTCTAACCGTTAAAAATAAGGTAAAAGTCTTTTTATTTTTTCTTCCCTTTGAAATGTTTTACTTTGTGGTTTTCGGTCGTTTTGACTGTCTTCTACCATGTAGAAGTTACCTGTTATAGGTAATTTCTCTTATACTTTATATGGAATATATATATATATATATATATATATATATATATATATATATATATATATAGTTAAAATTTTACAGAAAATTAAAAGATGAAGAGAGGAGAAGAAACAAGTATATATATGTTTATGCATATATTTATATGCTATATATAAATTACACTTCGACTCAGTTCTAAGCAGCTTAAAGTTTCGTAGGCTCGTACAATGAACTTATCTCCTGGAGTGACTCTAGTTGCCTGACTTGATAAGTTCTTTCTCCGAAACTTTACATTGCACACAATTGATTTATTCTGTTAATAAATACTATAACTCATAGAAATGTTTTGAATGCCACTGCCTTTCGCTTCTCAACTCGCTTGTGTGTGTGTGTGTGTGTGTGTGTGTGTGTGTGTGTGTGTGTGTGTGTGTGTGTGTGTGTGTGTGTGTGTGTGTGTGTGTGTGTGTGTGTGTGTGTGTGTGTGTGTGTGTGTATGTTTATAAATGTATGTATAAAATAACCGCAATCGAAAATATAATAAATAAGGCAGACTACATAAATGTAGTGTGCCTTATCTCTATACAACACCTAATATATGTCACTTTCTAGTGTTCTACATAACGAGTTTACGTAGATTTAATATTCTGCTGAAATCATTCTCATTTTTCGACATTTGATGCACCAGTGTTTTCAGTAGAGAAATCTGGGTGTAAATTTAAGAAGTGTAATTTAGGAAATATACGTCAACGAATATTTTCGAAATCGTTATTCATCTTGTCAACTCTATCACTATAAAAATAATTCTAGATTTGTTAGGAAATTAGGAGATGTATTTAAAAACATGGCAAGCCAAGGTTAACCAGTGTTCCATCAATTTTTTTTGTTTTTACATCTCTCCACTTTGAGATTCTTCAAATACTGTCTCTTATTAATTTTTGCAGCTCAAAATTTTCAAAATACTTTTGAGTGATATTGAAATCCCTAGGTTTAATGTTTTGTTTGTGGCTTTAACAAATACCTTCATTAATCCAGGCTCAGTATGAAAATATTTATTTGGTGAAGTGGTGATAATATTTTCTTTGGATAAACTGATTGGATATCATTCCTTTCGGGTATATATGAAGAGTTGGTTGGCTTCTTCTATCTTCTGTTGCGATGCTCAGTAATAGCACAAACAACCCATATGAATATTGGTTTCAAATTCTGGCACAAGGCCAGCAATATCGGGGGTGGATTAATTCGATTACATCGATAGGATGAAAGGCAAAGTCAACCTCGGTGGGATTTGAACATAGAACGTAAAGACTGATGAAATGCCATTATGTACTTCGCCCAGTGTGCTAACGATTCTGACAGCTCCTCGCCTTGATCTCATATAAATATTAGAAGCAATAAAATAAAAAAAAATGCACCCTTTTAAAGCCTAGCCAGGCTCATGGGCCCGGTTTCCCGGTTTCAATGGCGTATGTGTTCCGCAGCTGGACGAGACGCCAGTCCATCGCAGCGTTACTCATTTTTGTCAGCTGAGTGGACTGGAGCAACGTGAAATGAAGTGTTTTGCTCAAGAACACAACGCGTCGCCCGGTCCAGGAATCGAAACCACAATCTTACGATCATGATGTTGACACCCTAACCACTAAGCCACGCGCCCCCACATTAGAAGCAGTACTGCATGGTTTATCCTATTTGCGTGTCCATTTACGTAGCAATTTCTATAAATCTTCTCAAAGATTCAACTGATGATTTTTGTTTTCAATTGCATTAAAAACTATACGTTAATATTAGTTTCTTTCAGATCCCTTCAGTATGCATTAGGAATGGATGGTTTTAACTTTCCAATGATCAATAAAATAGCTTTCCAACTTCCTTATAATCAATCAATAAACACTGCTTTCAACAAATCTTTGAGATAAACTTGCAAAAAGTCCATTTATGCCATGAAGATGACAGGTAAGATAGTCCACTTTGAAATAAGCTTTAGAATAAAAATTTGGTTTTCGACTATAAATTAATATATTTTCTTCAAACGGGAACCGAGAAATTCTACCTTACCATTGAACATTCGTAAATCGTTCTCAAGAGCCTTTAAGCTTTCTGGCATCAAACGAATTGAACTTAGCTGTATATTCTGGTTCGTATTTCAAATGTAAATAAAATTTAGGAGTCCCATCAACCGTTGTAACGTCTTTAATTCTCGTCAATATTGTTGCATCTATCTTGGGATGTAAAGAAACAGACAGAGTTTTATCATATGAGATAGATCTACTCTCAGAACTTAGACTAAAATAATCGCTTTTGTGTCTTTCTCTAAGAATCCCCTTTCATACTAACATTTCACAAATATCGGTCTGGCGTGTATTCTTTTTGCTCCCTCGACAGCAATGGAACTGTTAAAAAAAGCTTTGGGGTTTTCTACGATTTTTCTTTTTTCTAACCTGTCATGCAGACCATTTACACATACTCTTTTACTTGTTTCAGTCAATTGATTGCGGCCATGCTGGGGCACCGCCTTTAGTCAAGTAAATCGACCCCAGGACTTATTCTTTGGAAGCCTAGTACTTATTCTATCGGTCTCTTTTGCCGAACCGCTAAGTTATGGGGACGTAAACACACCAGCATCGGTTGTCAAGCGATGTTGGGGAGCAAACACAGACACACAAACATATACACACACATACATATATACATATACATATATACGACAGGCTTCTTTCAGTTTCCGTCTACCAAATCCACTCACAAGGCTTTGGTCGGCCCGAGGCTATAGTAGAAGAGACTTGCCCAAGATGCCACGCAGTGGAAATGAACCCGGAACCATGTGGTTGGTAAGCAAGCCACTTACCACACAGCCACTCCTGCGCCTGAGTTGTTCATAGTTCTTTATGAAGTTGTGTATGTCTTTAACATCGGTTTTAATACTCGTATCTGTCGATGTTGATATAAGTGAAGATATCAAAAAGAGCATAAAACGCTGGGGTGACTTTTATATTCTAAGGGTATCCTGATAGTTTAGTTTATAAGTATTTACATATTTTTAAAACTTTTCACCCGTCGCAACGTTCTGAGTTCAAATTTCACTGAGGTCGACTGAACCTTTCATCCCTTCGGGACCGATTAAATAAGTAGCATTTGAACACCGGGGTCGATGTAATCGACTTATCCCTTTCCCGAAAAAGCTCGCCTAGTGTCAAAATTTGAAACTATTATTATTATTATTATTATTATTATTATTATTATTATTATTATTATTATTATTATTATCATTATCATTATTATTATTATTATTATTATTGTTCAGTAGTTTTATTTTTATAACGTGCTTTCACTCCACTACCGAGCGCAGCTCTGTGCGCCTTGGGTATGTGCTGTGGTTTGCTGTGGTGCTCTTATGTTTACTGTATTGAAAGTGTTTTGCATAGGATGTGTGCAGTGCCCAGTAGTGCAATTTTCTGTATGTTATATATATTTGTAAGTCCTGGTGTTTTTGTTATGTATTTGTCTGAATATTTTTTTTATTATACCTGTTTTTAGATTCCACGTTCGAGTTATCTCTATTTCCAGGTCTTTGTATTTTGAAAGTTTTTCCATTTCTATTAGAGAAACGTTGTCATCTGCTGGTATTGATACATCAATTAGAAAGCATTTTTTTTTCTTCATGATCTTTGACAACTATATCTGGTCTATTTGCCTTAATTTCTCTATCTGTGTGTATTGGCATATCCCAGAGTATGGTTGCTTTCTCGTTTTCTGTGATCTTTTCTGGCGTGTGTTTATACCATCTTTTTTCTGTTGTTATTCCATAGTGTTGGCATAGCTTCCAATGTATACAGGTCCCAGCTCTGTCGTGTCTGTGAATATATTCCTTCTTAGCCAGGACTGGGCAGCCAGAGATAATATGATTTATTGTTTCTTGTCCATCTCCACATATTCTGCAGTTACTTGTTATATTTCTTTTCATTATGTGTTTTTGGTAATTTCTGGTGGGGAGGCTTTGGTCTTGTGCAGCAATTAAAAATCCTTCAGTCTCTGCTTTGAGTCCTGAGCTTCTCAGCCATTGCTGGGATATTTTTCTGTCTATTTCTTTCGCATTTAGTTTAGCCCTGTATTTACCATGTAGGGGCTTTTCTTGCCATCGTTTTATCATGGTCCGTTGCTGTTCTAGTTTAATTTGGATTTCATTTCTTTTATAGCTTTTGTTGTTTCTTCTTCTTCTTCTTCTTCTTCTTCTTCTTCTTCTTCTTCTTCTTCTTCTTCTTCTTCTTCTTCTTCTTCTTCTTCTTCTTCGTATTTGTTAGGTAGATTGATTTCTTGTTTGTATTTGTCAGCTTCCTTAAATACTGAAAACAGTTTTTTGTTTTGCTCGTGTTTTGTGGCTATTTGTATTAGTTTCCCTTGCTTCTGGAGTATGTATTTTTGCAGTCCTATGGTGGTTATTTTATAATAGTTTTCTAGCTGTATAAGACCCCTGCCAACTTCTGTGCGTCGTATATATAGCCTTTCTATGTCAGATTTTGGGTGGTGCATCCTATATACTGTCATTATTTTTCTTGTTTTCCTGTCTATTTTACATAGTTCGTTTAGTGTCCAGTTAAGGATGTTGTAGCTGTAGCTTATAACTGGGACAGCTAAAGTGTTGATACTTATTATCTTGTTTTTAGCATTGAGCTCTGTTTTTAGTATTGATCTAACTCCTCTATAGTACTCTTTCTTTATTTTTTCTTTCATTTGTGTATGTTGCATCCTATCTAGTTCATTGACTCCTAAATACTTGTATGGTTGGCTTTCGTCTAGTTCTCTTATTTCATTGGCTTTATCTAGTGTTATATTGCTGCTTTTAACTAATTTTCCTCTTTTCAGGGTTGCTTTGGCACATTTTTCTAATCCGAATTTCATATCTATTTCCTTGGTAAAGCCGTGTACTGTCTGTAGTAGTGTTTCTAGCTCTTTGTCGTTTTTAGCATATAATTTTAGGTCATCCATATATAGAAGGTGGTTGACTGTTTTTCCGTAGCATTTGTAACCGCATCCAGTTCTATTTAGCAATTCTGTTAAAGGTGTGAGTGCCAGGCAGAACAGGAGTGGAGAGAGCGTGTCTCCCTGGAATATTCCTCTTCTAATGGGGATGGCTTTCGTTTTCACAAGTCCCTCTTTTGTTTCGAGCTGTAGCACTGCCTGCCATTTGTTCATTGAGTGCCTTATGTATTTTATAATAATTGGTGCCACCTTGTTTATGGCTAGCGTTTCCAGAATCCACGTGTGGGGAACACTGTCGAAGGCCTTTTGGTAGTCCACCCAGGCCATACTGAGGCCTTTCTTCTTTCTGTGGCTGTCTTCAGTTATGGCTTTATTGATCAATAATTGATCTTTACAGCCGTATGAGCCCTTGCAACATCCCTTCTGCTCTTCTGGAAACAGGTTGTTATTTTCCAGGTGTTTACTCAATCTCTGCGATATTATTGTAGTAAAGGCTTTGTAGATCGTAGGGAGACAGGTTATAGGTCTATAGTTTTGTGGTTTCTCCGTTTCCGTGGATTTGGGGATTAAGATGGTTTTCCCTTTCGTGAGCCATTCAGGCATTGTCTCTGGCTCTGCTAGTATGTTGTTAAAGCTTTCTGCCAGCTTTTTATGCATTCCTGGCAGGTGTTTTAACCAGAAATTGGGGATCTTGTCGTATCCAGGTGCCTTCCAGTTGCTTAGTCTTTGCAGTGTCTGGGTGACCTCTTCAGTTGTTATAGGGGCCCAGAGTTGCTCAGGTGCTAAGTTCGTTGTTTTAATGGTCCTTTTCTGGGGTTGTTGCTTCACCGACCATATTTGTTTCCAGAATTTCTCTAGTTCTTCTGCTGTTGGTGCTGCAGTAATGTCTATTTTATTTTTACCCAGTTCTTGGTAGAGTTTTTTGGGGTTGGATTTGAACTGTTTGTTTTGTTCAAAGAAACGTTGGCGTTTCTCATACCGGCGGATCCTTTGTGCTTTGGCAAGGATGTCTTGCTTTAGTTTTTCTTTTGCCTCAGGTAAGTCTTTTTCTGTAATGCTGTATTTGTACAGTATTTTTGTTTTCTTCTTGTTACTTAGTTGTGTTGATTGTTTACTAATTTCGTTGAGAATCGATAAATCTTTTCTCTTTTTTTAAATTTTGTTCTGGACGTTATTTATCCACAAGGTCTGTTTGGGTGGTAGAACTCCTGTTCGGATGGGTTTGAGTGAGTATCCTGGAATGTTGTACAAATTCATGGCCCTCTACCACTCAGACAATGCCAACCGTAGCAGGCAGCAGTAGCAGCAGCAGCAGCAGCAGCAGCAGCAGTAGCAGTAGTAGTAGTAGTAGTAGTAGTAGTAGTAGTAGTAGTAGTAGTAGTT
>NC_142935.1:22017977-22040477 GCF_046866305.1 Octopus bimaculoides
ATATATATATATATAATTATACATATATAGGCGCACGAGTGGCTGTGTGGTAAGTAGCTTGCTTACCAACCACATGGTTCTCGGTTCAGTCCCACTGCGTGGCACCCTGGGCAAGTGTCTTCTACTATAGCCTCGGGCCGACCCAAGCCTTGAGAATGTATTTGGTAGACGGAAACTGAAAGAAGCCCGTCGTATACATGTATATATATATATATATATATATATATAGTGTAGTATATTGCCACTTAAGTGTGGCTGACCCCTAGGGGTGGATGTTACTGTTGCTTTTAGCCCAAAAGCAACAGTAACATCCACCCCTAGGGGTCAGCCACACTTAAGTGGCAATATACTACACTTTATCGTGCAGTTACTGTTAATACTTCATTTAGAGAATTAACATTGCTTATATATATATATATATATATATAATATATATATATATATATATATATATATATATATATACAACGGGCTTCTTATGTATACGTGTGTGTGTGTGTGTGTGTGTGTGTGTGTGTGTGTGTGTGTGTGTGTGTGTGTGTGTGTTGTTTCTAGGGTTATGTGTGGAGACGTATGGGAGTATTTTTAAGTCTGGTTTAGTATTTCGGTTGACTTCCCTTAATGTTTGTATGTCTATTTCCTTACCACACTTAATTCCATCATTTATTAAAGATATTGGGTAATGTCTTTTGATTAGTATTGATCTGAGTTCAAGGAGTCTTCGTTCACGAGTATAGGAGTCCGAAACTATGGTACAGATACTTTTCGCTAGATTATAAGGTATATTAATTTTTATGTGTTTGGAGTGACATGAGTTGAATAATAGGTATTGTTTAGAATCTGTGGGTTTATAGAAGATGTCTGTTTCGATGTGGTTATTGACTATTTTAATTAGGATTCAAGAACAGGGAGTTGTTTACTGCTGTGTTCCATGGTGAATTGTATGTTGCTAAGCATTATTTTGAAATCGAGGAGTTTGTCCATGCTGTCTTTCCAAAGTATAAAGCAATCGTCCAGATACCTCTTCCAGTTCTCTTTTAAATAGCAATGAAAAGAGTTGCCATATTTTTGTTATGATGATTGATATATTTTAAGCTCTTGGTAACCCATTACAAGGTTCGCAATCACTGGAGCAGCTCGGGTTCCCATTGCAATTCCACGTTTTTGTCGATAGTAAGCTGTATCGAACATGAAATAGTTGTTCAGTAGGATGAATATATATATATATATATATATATATATATATATATATATATATATATATATATATATATATATATGTAACTACACACGTGCTTTTTTTGGGGGGGGGGACATTTTTCTTTTTCTCCGAGTTGTTCCTTACTCCTGTTTCTGACGAAGATCCATGCTCGAAACATTAATCACCCACTCTTTTTCTATCTTGTACTGAGCGTCAACCTAACACACACGCACATGCGCACACGCACATATGCGTATGCATGAGTACTGTATTATGCTTGAGTATGTTTATGCGAATGTGTTTGAGTACGTGTATGTGTGTGATCATACGTTTATCTGTTATCAGTTAGGTGTTGCTGTTCACTTGTGTTTATACCTGGGTAGATAGTTTCATGCACGCTTGTTTATATGTATTGGAATATTTTTTAATACGTACGATAGTGTTAGCCTGTCTTTCCTTGTGTGTATATATGAGTGTATGCCTCTATGTGTGTCTCTTCTTGCTTGAGAATCCAATAAAATTCTTATCAGGCAACAAAATTATATATAAAAAAAAAGATACATTCATTTGCATTTGAAGCCTTAAGTGTGTTGTCAGACACATACTCTAATTGGAGGATGTATTACTATATACATGAATATATACATACATACATACATACATAAATGTACACATACATATACATACGTACATAAATATATACATATATATACATACGTACATAAATATATACATATATATACATATATATACATATATATATATATATATATATATATATATATATATATATATATATATATATATATATATATATATATATATATATATATATATATATATATATATATATATATATATATGCATATATATATATATATATATATATATATATATATATATATATATATATATATATATATATATATACATGCATGCATACATACAAACATACATATAATGTGTGTATGTGTTCGTGTTAATTACTGATATTTCGAATCAAACATACACATTTCTAATTAGTTATTGAATTCAGTAAATTACAAATATTATAATGACTGTACATGTATTTTTGGGAAACTGTGTTTTCATGCATATATGTCTATCTTCCTATGCGCTCGTATATACATGTATGTATAACTGTATGTTTTTTTAATCTGAATTTATAGAGGTTTGTTGTGTGCATTTAAAAAATTAATATAATTATAACAGAGATTTATCAGCTTTGCAATTTGTAAAGATTAGTACTCGTTACATATTTGAGTAGTGTTTGCAGGATTAGCAGAAATGCTAGAGAGGCAGACAAAATGCATTGCCCTCTTTCTTCCAACTATTCACATTCTGCGTTTGCACTTATATCGAAGGTAATTTTATCTTTCCTGTCCTTTAGGATGGTTAAAATGTAGTATTAGTCCATTACTGGGATCGATTTAAATGTTTGTAATCTTCCCCTGAATCTTCTGGTCGTGTTTCTTAGCTAGGAAGTGTTATATATTGTATAATGTTATTTTCTGCTAAGATAGGATAACTTCTCACATTCAAACTCACACGTAAATTTCATAAAGACACGGCATACTAATCATCTGTTATACCATATGCACAAGAGCTGAAATTTTGAGAGACGGGGGCCAGACGACTGCATCGACCCAAGAACGCGACTGGTACTGGTTTTATCGACCCCGAAAGGATGAAGAGAAAAGTCAACTTCGGCGGAATTTGAACCGAAAACTTAAAGAAATGCTGAAGAACATTGTCCTGCGTGGCAACATTTCTGCCAGCTCGCCACTTCAATATAGGCGTAGGAGTGGTTGTGTGGTAAGTAGCTTGCTTACCAACCACATGGTTCCGGGTTCAGTCCCACTGCGTGGCACCTTGGGCAAGTGTCTTCTACTATAGTCTCGGGCCGACCAAAGCCTTGTGAGTGGATTTGGTAGACGGAAACTGAAAGAAGCCCGTCGTATATATGTATATATGTATGTATGTGTGTGTGTCTGTATGTTTGTGCGTCTGTGTTTGTCCCCCAACATCGCTTGACAACCGACGCTGGTGTGTTTACGTCCCCGTAACTTAGTGGTTCGGCAAAAGAACCGGTAGAATAAGTACTAGGCTTCCAAAGAATAAGTCCTGGGGTCGATTTGCTCGACTAAAGGTGGTGTTCCAGCATGGCCACAGTCAAATGACTGAACAAGTAAAAGAGTAAAAGAGTAATATTAATAATACAAATAATAAACGAGTAATGTAAATTTACATATCTTGCAACAGGGATTTAACTACTGAATGTTTATTATTATCCATGAAAACGTCACGTCTCTGAAACCAAATATAATTTTTCTGAACATAAATCATTACGCTATTGGTAAACAAATTTTTCACCATTCCTCGCTTAAATAATCGAATCAGATTCGTTTAAAGACATCAAAGAATAATGGCCGTTTATAATGGACAAATACGAATTTAATACAAATTAAAAGGTCATCATGAATAACCCTTCCATTATTTTTTTTCCTGTTTTCGTGACGTCAGTAGAGCTAATTGTAGAGAACCATAAATCTGGTTCATGATTATGACGGAGATTTAACAGCTTTCTCCAAATTGCAGATATTGATGTTCTGAGAGCGGCGTGCTAGGACAATCATGAATGCTTTAAAAAATATATAATTTACAGTAGTTGTAACGGTTTTTATATCCCGATTTCAAATCCCGTCGAGATCAACTTTGCATTTCAGTGTCAATAAAATACAAATCAAGTAATTGAATTCATGACATCGGCTAATTCGCTCTTCGTCTTAAGACATGTTAACACAGGGCAGTTGCTTGGTGTCTTCACGAGTCTCAGGGACCTAAATACCATCTGTAGACTCTGTGGCGTATTGTCAGTGAATACCTTCATGCCCAATGCATTGATTTGCCTAGAGATCTTACGGGTCTAGCAGCCCAATTCTACTCTACTTATTCTGTTGCTTGCTGTCAATAAATAAATACTATAGGACCCAGTGCATTGATTTGCCCAGGGTCCGTAATGCTGCTAGGACAGCCCTACCCTGATGGGGCTCATAAAATAAATAACCAGTCAATTACTGGGTTCAATTTAATTTACTAACTCTTCTTTTAATTTTCTTGTCTTTTTCCTATATTGTGAGGACACGTGGCTTAGTGGTAAGGGGCATTCGGCTCAGGATCGCAAGGTCATGAATTCGATTCCAGGCGGTGCATTTGTGCTCGACCAAAATACTTTATTTCACGTTGCTCCAGTCCGCTAAGCTGGCAAAAATGAGTAGTACCAGTATTTCGAAGGGCTAGCCCTGTCGCACCTTGTGTCACGCTGAATCTCCCTGAGAACTACGTTAAGGATACGTGTGTTTGTGGAGTGCTCAGCCATTTGCACATTCATTTCTCGTGCAGGCTGTTCCGTTGATCTAGTTACCTATGTTAGAAATCATATTCTGCAGTACGAATCGACAGATTTACAAGATCGTTAGAGCGTTGTACAAAATGACACGCGGAAATTTTTGTGGCTCTAATTTCTGAGTTCAAAATCTGCTAATGTCACTGCTGTCTTTCAGCTTCCTAGGGTCGATAAGATTACTAGCTAACACTCACCTCTCAGATTTCTGGTCATGTGTTTATGTATTGAAGTCTGCAGATATTTTGCAAAGATCAATTAAAGTCTACTAATACACACGTGCACGTAATCACACACACACACACACACACACACACACACACACACACACACACACACACACACACACAAACTTTTGAATTAAAAGGTGTCAGAAATTATCAGGTTTTAAAATAACAAACTGTGGATTATACTTAAAGGAGATATATCGTTGAAATACCTACCAAACTGTTATTCGTCCAGAGAAACCATCTCTTATAAACGTGTAATGTAAAAAAATCATGGAAACATATAAGCAGCATACAAAAATAATTCAGCAGCCGCGATGGTATTGCTACATACATATTTATGCTGCTTGAGCTTCATCAGTAGTAAGTATTTGCTGACAGTGCATGCTAAGAGAAAATCTGCCGTTATTAATACAGTAAAACAATGATTGAAAAATCATTGATCTGGCAATTTGCTGGCAATCTGAATAAAAATTCGTTATCAGTGACGGTAGGAGTGCTAGATCAAAATAACAGATATATTGTTCGAAGTTTGCTAAACTGCAGTGTTCGTGTCGAGAAAGAGTCTGTTATAAATGTACAGTGATGAAATACACAGAAATATATAGCAGTATTTTTTAAACACTATACGTCTATAAAGTCTGTTTTATCGAAACAAATTCCGCTAAATAGCAGGCTTTTAACAATAAAATTAATTTAAGTATGATATATTGTTTGTTTTGTTTTTTTAACTAATTAATACAGCTTCCATCATTAATAAGTAATTTTTTAACGATTTTATTATCTTTAATTTCCCATGTATCTGAATCAGAAGCCATCATTACCGACTTCTCACAGGCAATGAGCTTGAAGAATCGGTAGGGCGTCGGAAAAGATGTCATATGCCATGGAACTGACTGATACATCTCCTTCTAAACTGCTAATTTTGTACTAAATTGCAAAAATTTGAAGACATTATGAATGACTTCTCAAAAGTTGTATGCTGTCAGAATTATCAGAATATGAGGAAAATGCCTTGCGGTATTATATTATCTTCAAATCCTGCCGAAGTCGACTTTGCTTTTATCTTTCCGGTTTCTAAAAAAAAAAAAGAAATACTAGTCAAGTACTGGGATTGAATTATATTGCACTCCTTTAGAATTTAGGGTCTTGTTCTAATATTACAAATTATTAAAAGAGATGAGGCAGAATTTGAAGAGCGACGGATTTTGCGGTATTCGGTTTCAATATTTTTTGTATTGGGTTCAAACCCACTGTCATCCTTCTGTGAGCGATAAAATAAAATATAGTTTTTTTTCTTTCTTTCTTTCTTTCTGTTACTTTGCATTTCCCACGCTTTTGTGCAGCGTCACATTTTATCGTCCTCTGTCATACACAATCTTTTTGCGAACACTTAGTGGTTGATAAACTAGCAGCAGCAGCAGCAGAAGCAGCAGCAGAAGCAGCAGCAGCAGCAGAGGTAGTAGTAGTAGTAGTAGTAGTAGTAGTAGTAGTAGTAGTAGTAGTAACTGCTATTTACAGAAATCATCATCATCATCATCATCATCATCATCATCATTATCATTATTATTATCATTATTATTATTATTATTATTATTATTATTATTATTATTATTATTGTTCAGTGGTTTTATTTTTTTTAACGTGCTTTCACATCACTACCGAGCGCAGCTCTGTGTGCCTTGGGTATGTGCTGTGGTTTGCTGTGGTGCTCTTATGTTTACTGTATTGAAAGTGTTTTGCGTAGGATGTGTGCAGTGCCCAGTAGTGCAATTTTCTGTATGTTATATATATTTGTAAGTCCTGGTGTTTTTGTTATGTATTTGTCTGAATATTTTTTTATACCTAAGGCACCTACTATGATAGGAATTGTTTCTGTTTTTAGATTCCACATTCGAGTTATCTCTATTTCCAGGTCTTTGTATTTTGAAAGTTTCTTCATTTCTTTTAGGGAAACGTTGTCATCTACTGGTATTGATACATCAATTAGAAAGCATTTTTTTTCTTCGTGATCTTTGACAACTATATCTGGTCTATTTCCCTTAATTTCTCTATCTGTGTGTATTGGCATATCCCAGAGTATGGTTGCTTTCTCGTTTTCTGTGACCTTTTCTGGCGTGTGTTTATACCATCTTTTTTCTGTTGTTATTCCATAGTGTTGGCATAGCTTCCAGTGTATATAGGTCCCAGCTCTGTCGTGTCTGTGAATATATTCCTTCTTAGCCAGGACTGGGCAGCCAGAGATAATATGATTTATTGTTTCTTGTCCATCTCCACAAATTCTGCAGTTACTTGTTATGTTTCTTCTTTACTATTATTATTATTATTATTATTATTATTATTATTATTATTATTATTATTATTATTATTATTATTATTATCAACATCGTCGTCGTTGTTGTTGTTGTTATTATTGACATAATAGAGACCCGGGAAAATGCTTTGTTTTATTTTGTTCCAGTTCTTTCCTCTCTGAATTCCATACACTGCCAAAGTCAACTTTGCCTCTCCTTCCTCCAAGGTCAACAACACGATATATCAATGAAATATTCGAGTCGATGTAATCGACTCACCTCTTCCACTCAAATTTTCTTGGTTCAAGTTTAAATCAGAAAGTTATTATTATCACAAATAGAAAGTTATTATTATCACAAAAGTTCTATGATACCAAAGCTGAGGAACAAATATACAAACTTCGTGAATTGTCGAAAAAAAATCTATAAAATTGTGGTTGCAACAATATTATAATAAATATAAGATGTGTTATAAATATAAATATAATAAATATAAGATGTGTTATAAATATAAATATAATAAATATAAGATGTGTTATAAATATAAATATAATAAATATACACATAACTTTTGGTAACAACAGAAGCGAAAATATTTAACCAATGCAAAATGTTTAAAATGGTAAAAAAATTCATTTGGGTAAATTTCAGATTTTTTTTTTTTTCTTCTGACGAAATGGAAAGGATTACCTTTGGGTATTTACGCCAATATGATTGTATTGATTTATGTGACATCGATTGTGTCTCCTGGTTTTACTTTTTGCATTGACTGATTGATCTCGTATAACAGTAATGACCTGAAGGCCTCTTTCTAACACAACGGGCATCACGTCACTTTCACACGATCTATCATTTATTTTCATTAAAGGACGCTGTTTTTTTTTTACCTATTTTGTTTTTATGCTATTCACTTCACGGAGGTAAGAGCACAACTCGGTGAATTTTGTTCAATTTTGTTGTTGGAAAAGCGTTTTATTACAAAAGAAAAAAATTCGATTGAATTACCATGCATATGTTTCAGTAAACATGTTTAAAGTGTTGAACAACAACAACAACAAAAACAATAACAGACACTCATTTTCTAATGTATTGGTTATGCGTTCCACTTTGTACCAGATTAACAGTCAATACACATATATATTGACTGTTTGATTTCAAATCCCACCGAGGTCAACTTTGCTTTTGAAACTTTCGGAAATCGATAAAATGTAGTATAAGTCAAGTACCGCGGGAGTCGATATTATTGACTCTACCCTAAACTTGATGCATTGTGCTTGTCTAAGAGACCAATATCTTTTACTGTTTGATTCTTCCTTGATATATCACTAGTTATGTATTTTATCAGCACACGATTATTAGAAACGAGAGGAATTATAACAACCGTTCACTCTAAGATTTCTCAAACAGCTAAATCTCAGTGAAAGAAGCCCAGAAACAGGGTCTTTTAAAATCGGTATAGAATTGTCTGACATTCGTATTATTTTCTATAGTTAATGTCGAATGTATCAGAAGATTTTTCAATGTATATTTTTCCAATCCTTGTGATATCAAAAGCAAAGTTCATCCCCAGTGTAAAGAGACGGAAGTAAATAGACTAAGGCGTCCGGTATGCTGCCATTTCTATCGTACATCCAGCTTCGGTTTCTGAAAAATAAAAATAAAAAATGAATAAAAAAATGTAAATTAACAACAAAGAAGGCGGGCGGTTGTCAGAATAAATTGCACTTCGGGCAAAAACTTTCATGTTCTGAGTTAAAATTATATAAAATTGTAAACATTAAATACAATGACGAAGAATTGAGAAAAGTCTCCTCATATATATATATATATATATATATATATATATATATATATATATATATATATATATATATATATATATATATATATATATATATATATATATATATATATATATATATATATATGTATGTATATATATGTATATATATATGTATATATATAAATATGTATATATATATATATATATATATATATATATATATATATATATATATATATATATATATATGTATGTATGTATGTATGCATGCACAAATATATATATTATTAATATTTAGCAGAAATAACAGATTTACTCAAGGTCAAAGAGTTTCGTAGAAACACAAAATCGAATTGATATTGATTCTTATTGATCGATGTCTGAAAAATAAAGATACCATTTATCTTTTACCGTATTTGTACTCAATGACTCCAAACCCTCCAATCGAAATAGTAAGATCAGCTAGTTGTTGTTTAACTTCAATTCAACCTTGAATGAGCACAGCCCGATAATAAACATTCCATATATGACTGTATTGAAAGAGAAAAAAATCATAGATAATAAAATCTAACGTTTCTTTTATGCTTAAGACAGTTGTGTAGTGAGATATGAGGGAAACCAGGATACTGCTTCTAGCAAGTTCAACCGTCACGGTGAGACCTTCATTGTTGGCAGAAGAACTGCCGTTCTACTGCCTTGCGTTACGGAACCAGCCACCTAGTAGGCCAATAATAATTTTTTCTGACTAAACACAGGGCACTACGTTGTGAGAGGAGAGGAAACAAAATTTAGCTTGTCAAGCGATTTTCCATTGATGGTGGCCATATTTACACCACTAATCATCATCATCATTATTATCATATGTTTGACTTTTGCTTTGTATTTGTACAAGTTGACTCCAAGTCTCACTCAGAGGCCTCAAGAGACAACAATTAACAGTTTAAGTTGGTATTATGCCTAGGATGTCATATATTTGGTTTTGCACATAGTATTGTTCTAGAGAATGTTTGAGAAAATTATAAGTTTGTTTTAAAATTTAAAATTACACAGACAGCATTTTACGTAGGATATGGGCAGTTCCCATGAGTACTATCTTTTGAATTTCTGCCATTTGAGGGTTTCCTGGTATCAGAGCTAGGTAGGAATCAGCCCCTTTTGCTATAATTCCTAGGGCATCTATGACAACAGGTATTGCTTTAGTTTTCAGATTCCACATTTTGCTAATTTCTATTTCAAGATCTTTATACTTGCTCAGTGTTTGGTAGGTCTTGACATATACGTTTATATCGATTGAGACAGTCCTATCAATGAGAAGGCATGATTTTTGTCTGAAGTCTTTCAATATGATGTCTAGCCTATTCGCATCTATCTTTCTGTCAGTTTGAACTATGAAGTTCCGGAGGAGTGATATGTGATCATTTTCAAGCACTGGAGGTGGTTTGTGTTCCCACCAGCTTTTATCATGGAGCAGGTCCAGGTTTTTGCAAATTACCCAGCTTTAACACATACCTTTTGCTTGATAGTCTATGATAGTATCGATGTCAACTATGGTTTTCATATTTTTTTTCTTTAATTTTCGGATTTTTGTTGATTTGATAGTCTTGTCGTACACAAAGCATAAAACATCAATCGTCAGCTTTTGTAGGGGGCCTCACTAACAATTCTCTAATGGGGCACCACGCTTCTTAGTGTCTACCCTAACAATATATGACAGGATAATAACATTGCATTGATATAGCAAACAGGAATATTATAAAATTGTCTTAGCTTGTGAATGACCTATTGCAATTCTGTTAGGTATAGATTCTAATGATACGAATCCGTACAGCTGAGCTCTTTTAGTTCATTTTCAAAATACGAAACTTTCAGTGGTGTCTTCACTACCTAGTTGTTTATAGGATTAATCATCAGCATTCGATAATATATAATGCATCTACTCCTATAATAGTATTAGGTACTTCAAGGAAATGTATTATATTAACTTAGGGGTAGTAGATTGAATCAACTTACTAGGTGACTGATGATAATGATGGTAGTCCCACGTAATCCAAGAAAGACGGCTCTGCAATTTCATACTGAGCTACTCGCACAAATTATTTACGTATTTATGGTGACAAAATGAATGCGCTTTCCATTAGTTCACACACTCCATCAAATCGACCTTGCCTGAATACTTGCACGATGTGCAACTTGTCAGGTGTCGAAGTGATCACAGACCAACCGAAGATGAAGAGTTTTGCTCAAGAACACAACGCGCTTCACGTGATCTTGAATGCAACACCCTAACCACTTGGCCATACACCCTCACACTATGTGACTAGTACTTATCTAATAGATCTTACAATAATGAAAGAGACTCGGTTAACGTCCCCCAGGGTTTGAACTCACTGGAGCTTAGAATCAAACTACTTTAAACAACGTAAAGCATCCGGTGGACTCTTTATGGTATATCATAACGGTGATATCCCCATTATAATATAATGCATCCGATTGATATTTTTTTATACAAATACTCTAATCGCTACTTCACCATGATTACTCTACACCTTGCTGGTTGATTATCAATAAAATATGACAGGTTACTCACATGGAAATTGCATATAGTGTTGTCATTCCTGCTTGGATGTAAAACAGTTGCCGTTGTCCACAAATGATTTGTTTTCTAATACTGTTCATATTAATACTTTTTCCGACAGTCGGTGAATTCCATGTGCTTGGTCTGATCATAATGGTTGTAATGGTGATGGTGATGATAATTCTTATGGATATGGCAATGGTAGGAGTGGTGAACGATTGCGTAATCAACGACGATGTTGTTAGTGGAACTAGTGATACCAGTAGTTGTGTGAATCACACTGTTCCCAGCGATAATAGCCACACACAATGAATTGATGATGATGATGATGATAATAATAATAATAATAATAATAATAATAATAATAATAATAATAATAATAATAATAATAATAATAATAATAATAATAATAATAATAATAAAGAAAAAAAAGGGGAAAAATTCTTTCTAATTGATGTATCAATACCAGCAGATGACAACGTTTCCCTAAAAGTAATGGAAAAACTTTCAAAATACAAAGACCTGGAAATAGAGGTAACTCGAATGTGGAATCTAAAAACAGAAACAATTCCTATCATAGTAGGTGCCTTAGGTATAATTAAAAAAATATTCAGACAAATACATAACAAAAACACCAGGACTTACAAATATATATAACATACAGAAAATTGCACTACTGGGCACTGCACACATCCTACGCAAAACACTTTCAATACACCAACCATAAGAGCATCACAGCAAACCACAGCACATGCCCAAGGCACACAGAGCTGTGCTCTGTAGTGAAGTGAAAGCACGTTAAAAAAAAAAAAAAACTACTGAACAATAATAATAATAATAATAATAATAATAATAATAATAACAATAATAATAATAATAATAATAATAATAATAATAATAATAATAATAAATATGTCGGTAGTAAAGAGGTGACAATGGCGGAGACAGTAAGGGGTGGTAACAGCAGGGTTAGTAAAGACTGTATTAGAAACAGTCTAACGATGGAAGGAATGTAAAGTGATAATGATATTTATTATATTAATAGGTTAATAAATTATTCTTGTGTAACAATGGTGTTGATATTAATATTAATGTTTCTGAAGATGATATAGAATAGTGAAGAATGATAGTGGTGAGAAAGACTCTAATAGTATAATAAGCCATTTTGGTCTATGAAGTGAACAGAACTATTTGTAGGAATAGAGTAATAGAATAGAGGGGTTGATTCGTTGGTGCGTAGCATGGTGACAGCGATGGTTTTAGTAATGTAATTAGACAATAAAATGAATTTGTTCTATGAATATGCGTTCGTGAGTTTGTAGAAATAAATACATGTATCATTCAAACGATCTACATCCATCCGTTCTCCGTTCATCGATCCATCGATCCACCCATCCACATACATACACACATACATACATACATACATACATACATATGTGATTGTTGGGGCATTGGGATATGTAACGAACTGCCTCAACAAAAACCTGGAAAAATTAGGGTTCTCAAAAGCTGAAAGAAAAAGGCTGATTAGAAGACTACAGATTCAAGCCATCAATGGAACTGTAAAGATATGTAAAACTTTCCAAATATTTAGCACATAACTACATATGCATACGCCTAGACATGAAAATATAGACATAAAAACGCATCCAGAAAACAAACATAAAAATCTGCGCATACACTAACACCAAATACTGCACACACACACATATGCACAAATACCTAGATGATGTTGATAAAAGTTCCAATGAAGGAGCCTTGAATCTATGTTAGAGTCCGGCTCTTTCTCTATGGACAAGAAATACAGAAATGAAACTGATTGATAACATACATACATACATGTTGTTCGTCCGTCGGAACGACGAGGACCATCTGATCATCCTAAATTGGGGTTGGGAGGTCATCATTGGTGAGTTCGGAGATGGCTGATAAGCCCAATCCGCGCTTGGAAAGATCTGCTGCAGTAGGGACAGGGAATGGTAGTAGGTGCCGGGGGCTTCAAAGCATTGTTCTTTCTGTTCTGCCTGCGCTTCTCTGCAGCAGCTTTCCTGTCACTTTCATATTGGCGGGGCACCGTTGTGAACAGCGGCCCGCCACTTGGTCCTATCTAAAGCCGTCTCCTCCCATGATGACGGGTCAATGTTGAAGGCCTTCAGTGACACATTTAGGCTGTCTTTAAACCGTTTCCTCTGGCCGCCATGGGAGCGCTTGCCGTGCTGAAGCTCACCAAACAGAAGCTTCTTGGGTATTCTGTAGTCTGGCATGTGGGCTACATGACCAGCCCAGTGAAGCTGAGTTTTCATCAGGATGGAAGGGATGCTTGGGAGCCCGGCACGAGTGAGCACTTCTGTGTCTGGTATCCTTTGCTGCCAGCTTATGCCAAGTAGTTTCCTCAGCCTGGTGGTGTGGAAGTGATTTAGTTTTTTGGCGTGGCGTTGGTAGACGGTCCACGACTCACATCCATAGAGTAGGGTGGTGAGTACGACAGCTTTGTAGACCTTGATCTTTGTCATGGAGGTGATGCCTCTTCTGTCCGAAGGCAGCACTTGCTTTGGCGAGTCTGGTCTTGATCTCATTGTCCGTGACTATATTGCGGGAAAGCGTACTGCCAAGGTAGGTGAATTTGTCAACCGCGTTGAGTCTTTGCCCGTTGATGGAAATGTTGGGTTCTACATATAAACGAGAGGTAATCTCACGGTTTTTTTCCCCAACTAACTTAATACCACAGCAAATAAAAAAAAAATTGAACCACTGTCAAAGAGATTATTGTCAACTATTGTCATCCTAGTGTCAAATTAAAAGCCGAACTCGAAGCAATTCAATGGTGCTACATCAAGGTTGCTTCATTGACGTTTCTGCCAGCTCGCTTCCCCCTTAACATTTCATATATTAAGCTATAATAATACTTATTACTTCCACGGCAATGTTTCACCTTTTCTTTTCTCTCTTTATTCCAAGTTTTCTCTCTCTCTCTCTCTCTCTCTCTCTCTCTCTCTCTCTCTCTCTCTCTCTCGCTCTCTCTCCTTTCTTTTTTTAGCCTTTCCTTATTACTCACTAACTCTTCCTCCTCTTCCTTTATCTCCTCCCCCTCCCCCCTCTCTCTCAGTCTTTGCCATTCATATTTATAGTTTTTATCCCCTCTTATTGCTGTACGTTTACGCTTTCAATGATTTCCTTCTGCGCTCTCTCTCTCTCTCTCTCTCTCTCTCTCTCTCTTTCTTTCTTTCTCTATTATTCTTTATATTCTTTTTCCCTCTCTCTATCTCTCTCTCTCTCTCTCACACACACACACATACACACACACACATGTATGTATGCAGAATATAGGTACAAACGCATTACTACTGCGACACACTCGCATTTAATCAGAACGCCCACACACACACGCATACACACACAAATACCCACATACCCACACATTCACTCATACATACAAATACGCTTACACACACGCACACGGATATGCACAGACACACGCACACACAACAAAAGCGCTTGTTTTCTGAAACATGCATACGCCTCCACACACATCTGTATACATACATACATACATACATACGTGCACACGCACACACAAATACACACGCACAGACACACAGACACATACACATACACATACATGGTACCACCAGTACCACCACCAGCACCACCACCACCACCATAATCACCATCACCGCCATCACCACCACCACCACCATCACCACTATCATCATCCCCACTACCGCCGCCACCACCACAACCATCACCACCACCACCATCACCACCATCACCATCACCACCATCATCATCCTCACTACCGCCACCGCCGCCACCACCACCGCCGCCGCCGCCGCCACCACCGCCGCCGCCACCACCGCCGCCGCCGCCACCACCACCACCATTACCACCACCACCACCACCACTCGGCTATTTCTATTCATACATTCCCTAAATCCAGCGGATGTCAGTTCTAGCCAAGATGAGCCGAATTGCATGAATTGATGCATCCGGAACCAAAATGAAATACAGCCGGAATTTGTGATGTATTCTGGAATGCAGGTAATTATAGCAGAATCTGTGAATGAAACCATAAACCATAAAACATAACAACGAACAAAAAAAAATAATAATAATAACAATAAATACATAAAATGCAAAGAAAATGGCTACTGTGTTCCTGTGCCGAAAATATCAACCATTGTGGTGAAGCTGAACTGAGCATGGAGAATAATAACAACGATATTAATGAAATATTTTTTTGATAATTTTTTTGTGCTACATTATTATTATTATTATTATTATTATTATTATTATTATTATTATTATTATTATTATTATTATTGTTCAGTAGTTTTATTTTTACAACGTGCTTTCACTTCACTACCGAGCGCAGCTCTGTGTGCCTTGGGTATGTGCTGTGGTTTGCTGTGGTGCTCTTATGGTTACTGTATTGAAAGTGTTTTGCGTAGAATGTGTGCAGTACCCAGTAGTGCAATTTTCTGTATGTTATATATATTTGTAAGTCCTGGTGTTTTTGTTATCATCATCATCATCATTAATAATAATAATAATAATAATAATAATAAAACAGAAACAATTCCTATCATAGTAGGTGCCTTAGGTATAATAAAAAAAATATTCAGACAAATACATAACAAAAACACCAGGACTTACAAATATATATAACATACAGAAAATTGCACTACTGGGCATTGCACACATCCTACGCAAAACACTTTCAATACAGTATCCATAAGAGCATCACAGCAAACCACAGCACATACCCAAGGCGCACAGAGCTGCGCTCGGTAGTGAAGTGAAAGCATGTTATAAAAATAAAACTACTGAACAACAATAATAATAATAATAATAGTAATAATAATAATAATAATAATAATAATAATAATAATAATAATAATAATTTCTTTATTTGCCACAGGGGTAATGTACCAAATGATATTACAAGGGAACATTTTGAAAATGACGGTGGTATTCTTAGGATCGATTGTACAAAACACATGAGTGGTAAAGAATTGTATACAAAAGGGATTATATAACGTATCACGATAGGCATACAGTCCCTTAAAGTCAAGAAAGAGGCCTCCCGAATCAGAGATTACTCTTACCGCCAAGGGCAAGTACTCTCTCTATCTCTCTCACCTGTTACTCTCATTAGTTCCGACAAAACAACCTCCGTGTTTCTTGTTGAAGTTAGTTTGATTGTTTACCCTGCTACCATGTTATAATATTTATTTATTTTCTTAATCGCCTCTTCTAATGTGATCTCTAGATCCCGCTCTAATTTATTGTTTTGTAGCCTCACTTTCTTACTAAACCCTATCGGTTCTGCTCCAGTAGATCTCTTCTGAAAGACCCACTGTATTAGAGGAATATGAATTAAATGCATGAACCAAATGGTGTCAGTGGTTTTGTAACATGATTCCTGAAGAAGTAAGTCTAATTTAGCCAGTATGACAACTTCATATGTCATTGGACAGACCCTACTAAGAAACGAAGGATCTTGCTTGGGTTAAAGCACCAGGAAGATAGAAACGTGGTCAAGTCTTATCATTAAAATAATAAATAAATGCGCCCTTTTAAAGCCTAGCCAGGCTCATGGTCCCGGTTTCCCGGTTTCAATGGCGTATGTGTTCCCCAGCTGGATGGGACGCCAGTCCATCAAAGCGTTACTCATTTTTGCCAGCTGAGTGGACTGGAGCAACGTGAAATGAAGTGTTTTGCTCAAGAACACAACGCGTCGCCCGATCCAGGAACCGAAACCACAATCTTACGATCATGATGCTGACACCCTAACCACTAAGCCACGCGCATCCACAAATCTTATCATTACAGGCTATTTAACATGATGGATCGGTTTCCGTAAGTCTTCTGCACCAGAAACGATGCGTTCAACCGGTTATCTATCTGCGTACCATATCTATGTTTACTCTGCAGTTCTTAAACTGTTCTTAAACCATACACAATACATACCGGTTGACCTATTAAATGTTCTATCTTGATATGACCAGGATGACCGATGCGGTTTATTCAAGCCAGCGCTGCTTATTGGGCAGTTGAAACTACCCAGACGAGCTTCTGTGAGTTTTGAAACATTGCTTTCTTATCAGCTACTACCCACTGCGTGGCACCTTGGGCAAGTGTCTTCTACTATAGCCTCGGGCCGACCAAAGCCGTGTGAGTGGATTTGGTAGACGGAAACTGAAAGAAGCCCGTCGTATATATGTATATATATATATATATATATATATATATATATATATATATATATATATGTATATATATATATATATATATATATATATATATATATATATATATATATATATATATATGTGTGTGTGTGTGTGTGTGTGTGTGTGTGTGTGTGTGTGTGTATATGTTTGTGTATCTGTGTTTGTCCCCCCAACATCGCTTGACAACCGATGGTGGTGTGTTTACGTCCCCATAACTTAGCGGTTCGGCAAAAGAGACCGATAGAATAAGTACTAGGCTTCCAAAGAATAAGTCCTGGGGTTGATTTACTCGACTAAAGGCGGTGATCCAGCATGGCCGCAGTCAAATGACTGAAACAAGTAAAGAGTAAAGAGTAAAGAGTAAAGAGACATTCCCAACGTGTACCAAACATGCCGTTCCAGTCACCCTTTAACATTAACGAGCGAGAATACTTCTAGACGCCTGAAGAAGTTTAACTGATGGACTCTAGTTTGGGAAGAAATGACCACTAGTTTAAAGATACTGACTATGCTGCTGTTCACATTCTGGACCACCAGTCTATTGGGGGGGGGGGGTTAAGGAGATCTTCCTACGTCGAAAACCAGGTCTCTTTCAAAAGCAGTAGTACCACTTGGCTCTATTTAGATTGAATGAAAGAGCTGTATAGTTCGTAGTCACCCAAAAGAAGCATAGATGAGTTCATGTCGTAAATTCTGTTTCCGCTTAAGGCTATCACGCCTATATGAAGTCATCGTTAAGAAAGTAACCTTGTTTCCAGGCCTAATTCATATCATGTGCATTCATACAGCTTATGATACAATCACCTTGACTGAATGATACACTTACCTTGACATGAAACAGTCACCTTGACTGTGGTCTCAAAGATGGGTTATCTTGGCTTCGGCGTCTTTATTTATTGTCATTTGGGGCTTGAATAACATACTCTCTCTCTATCTCTCTCTCCATTACTTTGTTTCAAGTGGCGTCAGAGATGAGACCCTTAGTTCACGCTGTGTTTAAGGGGAAGCTTCTGTTAGAAGCTATTGTTATTTCTATTATTTTTGTTCCTCTTTATTTCGATGTTTTTTTATTCCCTGGTCAGTCTTAAGTACATCTATAGTCGAAAACATCATCGTGTTTTTCTTTTTCTTTTGTGCGCACACTATTTCAAATGTTTGGTTACCCGATTCATTCTTCCTTTCCTAAGACAAGAGCATATGATTAGAGTTAAACCTGTTTACTACTTCACGCATGTCGATCCACTACTTAGAGGTTTCCTCCATTCACTTAGTTGAGGATTTGCTTCTCTCTTCAGTAACTGCTTGAGTGTTGGTTACTAATACTGGGACTCGTTAGCTTGTTCGTCGTTCTCATCCCGACTACTCAGCGGCTGGTCACTGGGAGGCGACGATAGAAGTCCATAATATTTTGCTTCGGTTGCTTTGGATTCGCCACAAATCAGATTTAATCAAGTAGATTTATATGCAAAATCGCCCCTGCAATACCAGCCTGTATTTTCCAAACCTGAACTGTATTTTTCAATGTCTTCTTCCGTCTTCAAAGCGGTGGTAGGTTGTGATTTGAGGGAGAGTTAGCTACAATTTCTAAGAGCTCGAGTTGGTTGGTTATGCTTGTTGTCGCCTTTGCTAGTGTTCTTGTTGCTATCGTTTGTATTCTGACTGAAATGCTGTTTCTTATTATTGTAACGTTGTTGTTGTTGTTGTTGTTGCTGCTGTTGCTGTTACTGATGTAATTTTCCCACGCATCAAATCTTTACGTATCCTTCATCTCCTGAAACGAAACCTCTAAATTTTTTTTTGTACATTGCCATCAGCTTCAAGTTCTTCGTCTTTGGACTATTGTACTAGCATGACCTTGTACCTTCGTGCATCAACATGAAGTCAAAATATCGATCCCTTCCCAGCCATTTCTCACATTTGTCTATAAATAACAACGACAAGATATCCAAAATTTTTAATGAGATCCCCAGCGACCTCTATGAGTATCTTGGTGTTCATAAAATCTGACCTTCATAAACCTTAAACGTTCACTAGACCCCCCCCCCCCAAAATCAACCACATTGTTACAAGATTATGCGTGAGCAGTGTTCTTTCAAAATATTGTCAAATCTTCGATATCTCTCTGTGAGCTTTCAAAGTCACGTTGTTTGTTCGGAATTACATCGAAACATAATTAACTTTTCTCAGTGTTTCTTCACATAATTATTTTAGAGCAAGAATCCTTGCACCTTGCTGACTTATAGTCGTCCCTCTTCCATGTATCTTTTAGATCACCCTTTTGAGATTCAATTGTTGCGTGCAAATATGACTTGCACTAAATTTTCTCTCTCTCTCTCTCTCTCTCTCTCTCTCTCTCTCTCTCATCATATATACATACATATATATATATATATATATATATATATATATATATATATATATATATATATATATATATATAGTGATATATGTCTATATCTCACCTTCTCTCCCTATCTTTGTCCTTCTCTCTCTCTCAATCTATCTCTCTATCTATCTATTTGTTTGTTTATATCCCGCCTACTCTCTCCCTCTTTCCCTCTCTCTCTCTCTCTCACTCTCTCTCTCTCTCTCTCTCTCTCTCACACACACACACACACACACACACATACACATAAGCACAGCACACACTTCCATAACTACTGCTATTTGTGCTGATTATGTTGTCAGTACATCACAATCGTTATTGTGACTTTTATTATTGATGTTACTGTCACACATATGCCTATACTTACTATTTTTCTTTTTGTCTGTTTGCTAATATTTTCCTTTTTATTGGCAAGAGTGTTTTTTTATAGTAGATTACTTCTACGTAAGCAATTGCTGCCAATCCACAAAAAACATACATTTTCTTTCCACGCTTCCTTTAGAAGAAAGAAGGTGCTAAACCGTATTTTGGCAATTATCGTCAGAATCGTGGCTGTTCTACAATGAAATCGTCTTCCTGCAATGGAAAGCATATATAACATATAACGGCAGCTACCAAACTATGTGGCAAGGAATTTCGTTTCGTAAATCCATATTTCTCTGTTCAAACCCACTCTGCGGCATTTTAGGCGAATCCCTTCTATAATAACGTTGGGCCAAACCAAGCATTCTAAGTGGAACTGGGCAGATATAAATTACTTGAAAGCCCTTTGCATGCATTGCAGCTATTTGTAGGTTTTAGATCTCAGTCTTTTGCAGCGTTCCGTCCTCTCTGCCACCACTGAAGATGAAGTCTGTATCTTGCTCTTCTTCTTCTTCTTCTTCTTCTTTTTCTTCTTCTTTTCTTCTTCTTCTTCTTCTTCTTCTTCTTCTTCTTCTTCTTCTTCTTCTTCTTCTTCTTCTTCTTCTTCTTCTTCCATACCCGCCTCACTACCACCCCTGCCGCCGCCGCCGCCGCCATCACCACCACCACCAGTACTTGAGCAGGATGTAATTTTATCACCAGGAGATGTTGTTGTTGGCACTCCGTCGCTTACGACGTCGAAGGTTCCAGTTGATCCGATCAACGGAACAGCCTGCTCGTGAAATTAACATGCAAGTGGCTGAGCACTCCACAGACACGTGTACCCTTAACGTAGTTCTCGGCGATATTCAGCGTGACACAGTGTGACAAGGCCGACCCTTTGAATTACAGGCACAACAGAAACAGGAAGTATGAGTGAGAGCAATTGTGGTGAAAGAGTACAGCAGGGTTCGCCACTATCCCCTGACGGAGCCTCGTGGAGCTTTAGGTGTTTTCGCTCAATAAACACTCACAACGCCCGGTCAGGGAATCGAAACCGCGATCCTATGAGTATAAAAAGCGAAGTTGGTCTTCGAAATCAGAACGTAAATCATTTCTTCCAACACTGCATTATCCTTTCTAGCCTCGGTACGAGGCCTGAAATTTTAGGGGAGGGGGCTAATCGATTACATTAACCCTAGTGCTCAACTGGTATTTATTTCATCGACCTCGAAAGGATAAAAGGTAAAGTCGGCCGTAGTGGCATCTAAACTCAGAACGTAAAGCCGGAAAAGATGCTACTAAGCATTTTGTCCGGCGTGCTAACGATTTTGTCAATTCACTGTCTAGTCATAACTGCATGAAGCTAACAATTTTGATGAGAGGAGAATAGTTGATACCATCAACCCAAGTACTTGAATTTATAATGTCTTCCTTGAAAAGATGAACTCTAAAGGGATTTGAAATCTAGACATAAAAAGCAAGAACGAATACCGCAATGCATTTTTGTCAACGTTCTCACAATTTTTTTCAGCTCTCCACCATGATCATAACAATATACAGCTTTCTACCATAGGCAGAAGACCAGAAATTTCGGAGAGGGCTAAATCTATTACACCAACTCCCAGTACTCGACTGCTATTCATTTTATCGACCCCGCTAAGTATTTTGTCCGGAGAGCTAACGGTTCTGCCAGCTTTCCGCCTTCGCAATAATTCTAATTCAAAGCAATATCTCTTATAACTTCTAATCTTAACTGCTTGGAAATGTTTGCATGTACATATTTTCTCTTCGTGTAAGAGAAGAGCTACATCAAATATTCTGATCAATGTTAGTGATTTGCTTGTCAGTTGCTAGTCCTTAACCAGTTGAGCATGTCCCTTAGTGACTGACGATATGTGCATCTCTGATCACGAGCAGAAGTAGTGGGGGAGCATCATAGCCATGTGTTGAGAGGAATTTGGGGTGGGGGTAAATATTTCACCTCTGGAAGCACGGGTATTCTATTCATCATCCTTAAACTGCCTTTATTCAAGGACCTTTCCAGCAGGAT